>NC_048576.1:23535698-23837062 GCF_013265735.2 Oncorhynchus mykiss
AAGCATAAATGATACCTCAGTTCTGTCTTTATACTATGGGCACCGATACCTAATGAGATCCAATAGTTGACCAGTGCTTGGGTTTTTCGTCACTGGTTATTTGGACAAATCACGATTCCGCGGGTGTTAGCATCTTTCAATTTCAGAAGCAGAGGGAATGTTCGTTCCGTAGACTTACCCGTAACTTGCAAAGAAAAAGGGTGGAGCTCCTCGTTCCCGGTTCCGGTCCTAATTCTAGCGTCTTTTCATGTCTTCTCTTAACGTGTTTGGAACCTAATCGAGCAGTTGACCAATTGTGCGAGACTTTAGTTCTGGGTTAACCAAGATTAGTGCTATGGCAACAGATGGTGGATAGGTATTACTTAATATAAAAGGAGTCACGATACTTGTTTTTGTGGATGAGAGCGGAAACCTGGGTGTCATTCTTGTTCTACGGAGCAATCGCCTTTGAAATCATATGTGCTGATTTATCCAACGGTGGAGAGAAAATTATACATCATTTTATTCCTGAGACTGCATGATCTCCCATATTGTAATATGCAGGTATGCAGCAGGCAGGCACCACTCTCCCTGGGGATGAATGCAAATGTATTTGATTGATTCCTCTGTCTTTGTTTGCAGTCTGGAGTATGCTGTCTGCCATGAGTCTATGTTCCACATGAACAGCCTTAACTTTTACTTTTCCTCTCTGTTACCTCCAACAACAACAACAGCCACATAAGGTGGACTAGTGTTTAGAAACTGCTAGACATAATAAAGGCACTTGTCAGTTTCCCTCTCATGCCCCACGTGGCAGGTATGTGCACGGATAGGAGTCAACCTGTGCCCAGCACATCCCCTTTGCCCTCCCACTCACCAAGTGCCCTTTTGGGTGGTGGTATAATTATTATTTTATGAATAAAGTTTTCTTTCGTTGTTCTGAACCCATCGCCTGCAGAATTCTCACACGCCAGGTTGTGCCTTTTTCCCAGTCTGCCATGTACTGAGATTGCGCACTCCCGGTATCCAAACATGCATGGCTTGAGATGCGGTCACCGGTGGAGAGTGTGTAGCTAGCCTCATAGTTTAAATATCAGCAGTACTGACACAGCAGCATAACATTCGATTATTAACACTTGGTGAGACTTGATTTACATCATCATCAATAATTGGTCTGGTTGGCTGATATGTGTAACAGAAGGACAGAGCGTAGCGGCTGTGCTACAGTGATGCTTTCTGTCCCACTCCTTGCTCCAACCTGGGCTCAAACCAGGGAACCTCTGAACACAACAACAACTGTCTCCCACGAAGCATCGTGACCTATCGCTCCACAAAGCTGTGGCCTTTCAAAGCAAGGGGGGAAACTATTTCAAGATCTCAGAGTGAGTGACGTCCCCAATTGAAACGCTACTAGCATACACCACTACCTAGCTAGCTATTTCACACCTGTTACATATCAACTTTTTTCAGTTGGAGCACCTGCCCCTTGAAAGGTCTGGTCACGGCCCTGCCCACGGGTAATAGATTGCCAGGGATTTTAGACACAATGTACACAACGTTTTATGGAAGTGCTCTGTTTGTTTTGAGACACAAGTATTGGTTTTATTTAAAGGCTTTAAGGCTTAATTAACAAAAGTTCAGCAGAAAGGGCCAGACTTGAATTTAACACTTAACTAGTTGCCTTGAACGCAGCTCCCTAACTCAACAAGCACCAGATGCTAACCATTGCCAATCAGCTTCAACTATTTTTTTTGCAACACTTAACTAGTTGCCTTGAACGTAACTCCTCAAACAAGCTCCAGCTGCTACTAACCGCTAATCAGCCTCCGTACTTGTTTTCACCCTCCCTAACCACTACTACCACCCTACTTATACCTGACCAAACAGTGATTCCTCTTCTCCGTTTTGTGTCACATCCCTCCTCCCCTTCACCGACTTCTTTCTCCTTTTACTTAACTAAGTTCCTTAAAGGTTATTCTGTGGTGGATTGCCATCACCACAGCAGCCTAACTACCATGGGCTGACGGTTATGTCTACCTGAGACTCCAAACCAAATTGTACAGTCAACATCTTTAGATTCTTCATTTGCAGCCCTTGGCTTCATCCGATCCATTCTCATTTCCCCACTGAATCCTCATTCTCACATCAATTCCATTTCCTCAATAAATATTCTAATCCCATTTCATGTATGTTCCTTAAACTTGTGAGTTCATTTATTAGATAGTGTTGACATTGTAATAGTTGAGATTGGAGAAGCAAACATTATCATAAATGTCATGCAGACGTAACTCATCCATATCCACAGTTCCAGTGGCCATTACATGGTTAATGACAATGATGTCCTTTAGGAGAGCTAAACATTCTCTATATACATGCAAATGGCATGTTGTATATATTTTTTCTTTGTGGTGTGCATATCAAAGATAATCTGTAGGGGGCAGCAGTGCAGTACACTAAAGCAAAGACAGACTGCTGTTGCTGAGGCCCAGTCTGCAGAGTTGAGACAAGCAAAGCAGAGAGATTTACTGTGAGTTACTGTGTTAAACTCATCCTCAGGATTAACCAACAATCCAAACGGATGACTATGAGTTACTGTAAACTGATGAGTTAGGATGCCCTTAAACAGTACTACTGCTACCAGGTTCTGGTACTCTTAAATCAGGGACCTCATACCTGTCCTCTACTAAGGCTGACGATGAATGTCCATTGACCAAAAATGCAAGCACATTCACCAAAGGTTTCAGGACAGGAACACAAAACAGTAGGCTTTAGTTGGATGCTCTTCATTCATGTGATTGCCCTTATAATGACCTCAAGCTACTTTCTAATAGCTTTTCTCAACAGATGTAATGAGCATTTGTTTTGCATCCTGGTGAGAAGCTTTACTCTGAGTAAGGAAGGAAATTGCAATCGAAAAAAGGAGATGAAGACAAAATTGATTAAAGCTCTCAAAACATAAAAGTGCATAACAGCAATGCTTATAGTAGTGGCCGGGGGTGATGGTGAAGATAACCGATAATGCTAATGAGCAGTGAGAGGTGTTTGCTTAGTGTTTGGACTGGGGGAAGGGAGGCAGAGGGCTGGAGATTGTTGTTTTTCTGCCCGCCAGCATATTCTCTGAGTCTCTGCGGCCAGTTTGCTGTGTGTGTGTTTGTTCTAATTCGCTTCTTCCAGCCGGAGCATTGGAACCGGAGCATTGGCACAATTCTAGGAATGGCTAACAGGATTAAGAGGCAAGTGGCGCATCCCTCCCTCACACCCCGACTACTCACCGGAGACACGGGAAAGAGGCCATTTCTATGGAAATGTGATGTTTACACGCATGGGAGGAGTCTATTATATGCCATTTTGAGCACGTAAAGAGGACAGCAGACTTTGGGTCTTCTCTCTCGTCTGATTCCTCTCAGCCTCTCACACTTTTTTTCTCTCCCAATCTTTTTTCCTTTCCTCATTTAGAGGAAAAATAAATTGTGTAAATGTCCTTGCGCTTGATTACCCAGCAACCCCTCCTCTACTCCAGCTCACAGTGTATCCAGAGAGCCATCTCACCTGCGTCATCTCCAAAGCACCTCTTCCTGAGGGCGACCCGGGCCTTTTTCACCTTTAATGCATTTAAATGGCCATGCTGGGGATTAAGTTCCTCTCTCTGCACTTCAGTGGGGCGTATCTGGGGCTCAGTGGTGGAAGTGGCGGGTGGAACCTCATTACAGGGTTTGAAGGGGTCTGTGCTGTCTGTGGCTGGTCCCAGGGAAAAATGACTATTATGGACACTACTCAAATCTCAGGGAGAAAAGAGCCCTACACTTGAGAGAAGACATCTTGTGAGCTCTCAACGATGATTTTGAGAGCCCTCAATATGTTACATAAAACATGTCCTAAGAGGAATGGTACATTTGGGGTGAAAGCCAATGTCATTTCCCAGAGGTAGAATGTAGTAGTAATAGTGATAATAGTACCAGTCACATTAAGACCACTGGAAATAGTGACTATAAGCATACAGTCTAGGCTATAGTTCATACAAAAATCTGCTAGAGTCAACCTGTGCTGACGGAGGCCAGGCTTTAATATGTTGTGTGACTGTTGAGAGACGTTGTCAGACAGACCCTGCAGGGCTGGAGAGTGGCGATGCACTCTATTTACCCATTGATCCTGAAATGAGTTCATGATGCTGTAGTCCAGGGAAACTGATCAATCTGAGACAGCGAGAGAGTCACATGACCTCCCCACAGGCACAGGAAGGGAGTCGAAGGTCATAGCTCATCTCCTTGACAACAGAAATGCTGTTTTTCTCTTCGGGCTCGGTCTATTGGACATCTTCCCAACATCGACTGTGCAGTTTAGACACTGCATTTTATGAAATCTCAAGTCAATAACGGTAACAACAGTCCGAGTTCTCTGACTAATGGAAACGTTAGCTCTATGAAGTGTATGTACTGACAGGAATAACAGGGTTGGGTTTATAGGGCTGCATGACAGATAGTAATCGGAGGATGTCAAATTAAACTGTGGTCCACATGTTCAGGATATGATTCCCAATGCCCCGAAAAAATAAACAAATCCAATAGGGACATTCCATTGGATCTTACAGTAATTGTTATGAAGCTAAAATGTGTTTTTCTTGAATACTGCACACAGATCGTGAAGCTATTTTTAACGTTGTGCGGCTTGCAGAAGAGAACATCTTTAGTTCAGACCTGTGCACTGTTACTTGGATGTTTGAAGGGGACAGATTGTGTTCCATGCAGACAGTGAGTCAGGGCCCTCAGGCAACTGGAGGCCCATGTTGCCACACTGTTCATCTACTTCAAAAAAGTTGCAGGTGAGGTAAGACAAAACATAAAACCTTGAAAACGGCACATTTCTAATATAAAGCCTACAATGTAGCCTACCATTATTGTAGATTGTGATGTCTGAGTTCAAATACATTTTTCCCTGAAGAAATTATTAGCTTACACAGCAGAAATTAATGTGGACAAGAATGAGGATCTCTCCTCACTACCTATTCTTCCTACAGTGAAGAATTACCATCTTCAGAGAATGTTTTTTAGATCTTATCAGCAAATAATCGTTGTCTGGAGCTCAAAAAGCAATAATAGCAGTATGCAGATCAGGGTGCCAAATGAACAGCTCTTCCACAGCGATCCGGTTCACCAAAAATGTCTGTTTAAAAAGAGCTGTTCGTTCCCGAAACGACCCATCACTAGATAGAACATGAAAAAGAAAATTAGATAACTCTACAGACTGAAGCTCTACATGAGGTCTGTTAGCTCTGGGTCCATGCCCAGTGTTTATAACAGGCTTCTAAACTGTGAGACAGAGGTTTGTCACTGGGCACAGAAACCATTGCTTCTCTTCCCCATCGCTGGCATGCACGGTCAGGACAGGTGTCCACTCTCACTAGGCTGGCCTTGTGTGTGTGTGTGTTTGTGGCCTGTGCCTGGCTCTGACCACTCTGTCACTAACACCATCTGTCCCCCCTGATGCAGTGGGGCTGGACAAACACAGGGATGAGAGCGTAATGGTGCAGACAAAGAGGCCCACGACCTTGACACTGTTCAATGTGTGATCGAGAGAAGGAGGGAGTGAGAGAGAGAAAGAGAGAAATAGAGAGAGAGGGAGAGAGAGAGAGAGAGAGAGAGAGAGAGAGAGAGAGAGAGAGAGAGAGAGAGAGAGAGAGAGAGAGAGAGAGAGAGATACATGATAGTCAGTGCTGCTGGGTGTGATTTTGTTTAGTGAGAGTAGAGCACTCTCTCACGTTGCCTGGCAACACGTCTGTCTCTGTGATGGAAGTAGGATAAGAGGTGGAGTCTGCTAAGCCTGTGACTGAAGTAGGAATATATTGGGGTTTGATGGAACTTTGAAAGAAACAGTTCACCCTTTTCTGCCCTCAAGAGCACTTCTCTGCCCTACTGTCCTGCTCCCCATGCATGGGCATTCTCTGCAAGCCTCAGTTTGAGCATAAAGCATCTGTTTTTATTGGTTTACTCGGAGCTCCTCCCACCTCTAGGAGCAGTGTGGCCCTGTGTGCGCTGTCCCTGAGCGAGGTGTCACCACCACTGGCCCTGTCACCAAGTTAATTATGGCCTCATTACTTCAGCTCCATGCTCTGTGAAAGAAATCAAGTAGGAGGAATGGTTTCATTTCCCCCTTTTCCTTTTAGGTATACTAAATTAGCTGTTCCTTATAATAATATATGGTTCAGAAAATGGCCACTACATCAAACATATTAGCATGTTTGACAAATTCTATGATGATTTATTGATATAGCCTGTATAAAAGCCTGATAGGAAAACATAATGCTTAAGATGATCTACAATGCATTAAATTGATTGATGTGATTTTGTGTTTGGTGTCTGAGGCTGCTGTGTACTGGGCAGGGTGTTGATAATGTGCAGTGTGGCCATCAGAAAAAACACTGTTGAGGGCTGGTCATCGGCATGTCCATACGATACACTGTGTGTGGGTGGTTTAGGTACACATGCATGTCTTTATGGCTGATTTGTTCATAATCAGTGTGTGTGTATGTGTGTGTGTGTGTGTGTGTGTGTGTGTGTGTGTGTGTGTGTGTGTGTGTGTGTGTGTGTGTGTGTGTGTGTGTGTGTGTGTGTGTGTGTGCGTGCGCGTGCGTGCGTGCGTGTGTGTGTGTGTGTGAGGAATGAAGAAGAGCTTGTCTACAGGAGCAGCATATGCCTTGAGCTCTGCTCTGTTTGTGTAACAGGTTTCTGTAGACTGTGATCCCTGCAGTGTCAGCCTCCTGCTTGTTAGTCTATTCACACTGTGAATTTATCTATACATATACTGCTGCCTATCATGGACTAAGATCTGATCTAGAAACAAATAGATTAGTGTTCCCCAAGTTTTCTGAGCAAAAAAAATACTTTTCGTTGTTGGAAATAAAATACTTGAAAATCTGTTCTCAAGTATTCCCACGCATAAACAGAGATATACCAATGTAATCAAGTTTTGAAATGATTCTGTTTTTGTCAAATACTATCTGCTTGGGATTCTTGCGGTCAATTTGCGGTGTACAAAAAATGTATAACTAATGTATTTTCCGGCCCCTCGACCATCTGCTCAAGTAAAAATCGTCCCACGGCTGAATGTAATTGGGAACCCCTGAAATAGACTAATATACTCAAATAAAATAGAGAGCATACATGATCAGTATGGACATCTTTGGAAAAGGGCTTGGACTAGAATGATGGCTGAAGTTTCTGCTACTGGCCTGGCACCATATGACTGGCACACCACTTGTGCGTTAGCTGTCTCTGGATTCAAAAGGGGAAACAAATATATTTTCAGTTGTTGCAGATGTGAAATAAGGGAAATAAATGTTCTATTGAATGGGTGTGTTACGCAAGGTGGCTGTCAAACCCTGATCTGTTTCACCTGTCTTTGTGATTGTCTCCACACCCCTCCAGGTGTCTCCCATCTTCCCCAGTGTTTGTCTGTTGCTAGTTCGTCTTGTTTGTCAAGTCAACCAGTGTTTTTGTTCTCAGCTTCTGCTTTTCCCTGTCTCTCTTTTTCTCGCCCTCCTGGTTTTGACCCTTGCCTGTCCTGACTCTGAACCCGCCTGCCTGACCACTCTGCCTGGCCCTAAGCCTGCCTGCCGACCTGAACCTTTGCCCCACCTCTGCCTACCCTGACCCTGATTCCAAGCCCTTTTCTATCCCGTTATCAATGCCCCACCTCTGCCTACCCTGACCCTGATTCCAAGCCCTTTTCTATCCCATTATCAATGCCCCACCTCTGGTTTACTGTCTATTGCCTGCCCCTGCTGGATTATTAAACCATTGTTCATTTGATGTGTCTTACCTTCATACCTGATAGTGCCAATGAATAGCCAGTGGCCTTGTTCTGTAGTGTGAATTCAGATGTGGTTTCCATGGCCACAATATGGAAGGACAGCAATACAACCCAAAACCTCTCTCAATAAACGTAACGTTTTCATCTATAGTGACATTTAATATCAGTTAGCACAGCTTGCTCCATCATCATTTGTGATTTCATTGTGTCATTATCAACAATTCTAATTTGATCCACAATTCTAAATGCCCTGAGTAAAAAGCTATTTAATTTCACTCTCTGGATCAATAGCTCCTAATGCAGCATGTCTCACTTTCATTTCATGGCAATGAATTGCATTCATAATCGTATTGACAGTATTGACCGGTATTGACTAGGCTGGGAGGGCTGGCAACACATGCAGTGAACTAGAACTAAGTGCCATTTCATTAGAGCTGGAGTACAAACCTTTTAAATAGCCTGTTTCGCCATGTTATGAAAATGGAAGGGATGATTGACAAGGAGATGCTTTCTCTTTACAATCAATTGAAATGCATCTTTGCCTCATGTTGGAACTTGACATAGATTATTTAGAGATCACGGTATTTGTATAGTCTGAGGCCAGCGTGACTGTAGTGTGCCATTTCCCCTACAAGCAAATACTCTTGCATTGCTAAAGACAGTCGGACATTCACTATTAAAATGTCTACTTTACACCCCACACTGTAAACATGTTGTTGAGTGTTTTGCAGCGTTTGTTGCCGCTAATGTCTAGTTTTCTAGTTGATTATTATTTTGTAAAAGCCAATTGCAAATGCTTGAGGACCAATGTCCGAGCAGGCCACTATTTGGCAGGAAACTTATAGGATTACAATCATGTTGTAGCCATATCCCTTATAGGGATTACAATCATGGTGTAGCCATATCCCTTGTAGGGATTACAATCATGTTGTTTTGATATGTTCCCTGCCTTTTGAGTGAGTAGATTTTTTTTAAATTATGAATTATTATTATCCCAGTATTTAAGAAAAGTGTTTATTTAATACCTGTAGCATTGCCTTGTTCTCCGGGGGTTTGTGCAGCTGCGCCCAGGAGAGCGCTAGACAGAAGCTTATACTACACTAAATAAAACAAATGATTTGAACAACAATGTGCAGAAAGTGGGATTTCACATAAAATAATTTTCAGTGTGCCTTCACCATGATTCTACCCCATACCTTAGGGTCCCGGAATGTTCTATAGTTCCCAACTCTAGCTGCTAAATTACCAGTCAAGTGAAACAACTTGTAAAAAAATGTAATTACATTTATAAGTACGGCGTCCAGTAGAGGTTGATGTTTAAAAGCAGCTTGGAATCAAATAAAGCACTGGAATCATGGTGAAATCAGTGGGATCTGCATTTTGCACCACACACTTTGAAAAGGCATGTGATCAAACAAAGCTTTGGATGTCAATGATGATGTGCTTCTGATAAAGTGATACAAGCATTGGCACAGTGCTTTGAAGTAAACTGCTTAATTACTGTACATTACTGTAACCGTACATTACTGTAACCACACAGCATTGAGTGATTGGCAACTGGCAACTTTTACAAACAACTCTGAGTGATCTGATTGAGAGACATCAAGGTCTGAAGTGAACCAACCAAACAACATTTACAACATTTATATGATTTACAAAATTAATTATACAGAATATTACACTGTAGTGGAAAACTGATTCATATGGTACATTTTTACATTTTTACATTTATCAACAATAAAATAATGTGAAGAATTATAGTGTAAATTAGACTGGATATTATGGTGCATTGTTGAAAAATGTTGTGGGCAGAAAAATAGTTGTATTTTTTGACCCTCTTTTTCTCCCCAATTTCATAATATCCAATTGATAGTTACAATCTTGTCTGATTGCTGCAACTCCCCAATGGGCTCGGGAGAGAGTCATGCGTCCTCCGAAACATGACCTGCCAAGCCGCACTGCTTCTTAACACACTGTGCACTTTAACCGGGAGCCAGCTGCACCTATGTGTCAGAGGAAACACCATCCAACTGACAACCAGAGTCAGCTTGCAGGCGCCAGTTGACTGTAAGTTACCGGAAAAATAATGGTAAAAAAGCTTACAGTAACAGTATTGGATACCATAAAATATGGTAACCAAACAGGAAACTGTCATGTATTGTCATGTTGTGTCTTTCTGTCCTTTCCTTTCACCCTGTCTCCCTCTGCTGGTCGTATTAGGTTACCTTTTCTCCCCCGCTTTCCCCCAGCTGTTCCTTGTCTCCTCTTGACTACCTCGTCACCCCTTCTCCCACCTGTTCCCCTTTTCCCTCTGATTAGTCCCCTATATCTCTCTCTGTTTTTGTTCCTGTCCTTGTCGGATTCTTGTTTGTTGTGTTTCATGCCTGAGCCAGACTATCGTCATGTTTGCTGTAACCTTGTCCTGTCCTGTCGGAATCTGCCAGTCTATCTGAGCCTACCTATGTTTGGTTATTAAAGAAGCTCTGTTTAAGTTAGTTCGCTTTTGGGTCCTCATTCACTCACCGTAACAGAAGAATCCGACCAAGAATGGACCCAGCGACTTCGGATCCTCTCCACTCAGCCGTCGAGATCCAGGGAGCGATGCTAGGCAGACACGAGCAGGAATTGTCTGCTGCTCGACATGCCGTTGAGACCCTGGCCACCCAAGTCTCCAACCTCACAGAACAGGTTCACCATCTCCGCCTCGATCCACCGGCCACTTCCAGGGCTTTCGAATCTC
Organism: Oncorhynchus mykiss; assembly: GCF_013265735.2. Lineage (NCBI taxonomy): Eukaryota > Metazoa > Chordata > Actinopteri > Salmoniformes > Salmonidae > Oncorhynchus > Oncorhynchus mykiss. The sequence continues at coordinate 23,546,224 of NC_048576.1, forward strand.
CGGAGCCCAGAATCAATAACCCGCCGTGTTACTCTGGGGAGCCCACTGAATGCCGCTCGTTCCTCACCCAGTGTGATATTGTGTTTTCTCTCCAGCCCAACACTTACTCCAGGAGCACTGCTCGTGTCGCCTACGTCATATCTCTCCTTATTGGACGGGCTCGTGAGTGGGGCACGGCAATCTGGGAGGCAAGGGCTGAGTGTACTAACCAGTATCAGGACTTTAAGGAGGAGATGATACGGGTTTTTGATCGATCTGTTTTTGGGGAGGAGGCTTCCAGGGCCCTGTCTTCCCTATGTCAAGGTAATCGATCCATAACAGACTACTCTATTGAGTTTCGCACTCTTGCTGCCTCCAGTGGCTGGAACGAGCCGGCTTTGCTCGCTCGTTTTCTGGAGGGTCTCCGCGCAGAGGTAAAGGATGAGATTCTCTCCCGGGAGGTTCCTTCCAGCGTGGATTCCCTGATTGAACTCGCTATTCGCATTGAGCGACGGGTTGATCTTCGTCACCGAGCTCGTGGAAAGGAGCTCGCGTTCTCCGTTGCCCCCCTCTCCGCATCACTACCATCTTCCTCTGCCGGCTCGGGAGCTGAGCCTATGCAGCTGGGAGGTATCCGCATCTCGACTAAGGAGAGGGAACGGAGAATCACCAACCGCCTCTGTCTCTATTGCGGTTCTGCTGGTCATTTTGTCACTTCATGTCCAGTAAAAGCCAGAGCTCATCAGTAAGCGGAGGGCTACTGGTGAGCGCTACTACTCCTGTCTCTCCTTCAAGATCCTGCACTACCTTGTCGGTCCATCTACGCTGGACCGGTTCGTCAGCTTCCTGCAGTGCCTTAATAGACTCTGGGGCGGAGGGCTGTTTTATGGACGAGACCTGGGCTCGGGAACATGACATTCCTCTCAGACAGTTAAGGGAGTCCACGGCCTTGTTCGCCCTGGATGGTAGTCCTCTCCCCAGGATTCAGCGTGAGACGCTACCTTTAACCCTCACTGTTTCTGGTAATCATAGCGAAACCATTTCTTTTTTGATTTTTCGTTCACCTTTTACACCTGTTGTTTTGGGCCATCCCTGGCTAGTTTGTCATAATCCTTCCATTAATTGGTCTAGTAATTCTATCCTCTCCTGGAACGTCTCTTGTCATGTGAAATGTTTAATGTCTGCTATCCCTCCTGTTTCCTCTGTCTCTTCTTCACAGGAGGAGCCTGGTGATTTGACAGGGGTGCCGGAGGAATATCACGATCTGCGCACGGTGTTCAGTCGGTCCAGGGCCACCTCTCTTCCTCCACACCGGTCGTATGATTGTAGTATTGATCTCCTTCCGGGAACCACTCCCCCCCCGGGGTAGACTATACTCTCTGTCGGCTCCCGAACGTAAGGCTCTCGAGGATTATTTGTCTGTAGCTCTTGACGCCGGTACCATAGTCCCCTCCTCCTCTCCCGCCGGAGCGGGGGTTTTTTTTGTCAAGAAGAAGGACGGGTCTCTGCGCCCCTGCATAGATTATCGAGGGCTGAATGACATAACAGTTAAGAATCGTTATCCGCTTCCTCTTATGTCTTCAGCCTTCGAGATCCTGCAGGGAGCCAGGTTTTTCACTAAGTTGGACCTTCGTAACGCTTACCATCTCGTGCGCATCAGGGAGGGGGACGAGTGGAAGACGGCGTTTAACACTCCGTTAGGGCACTTTGAATACCGGGTTCTTCCTTTCGGCCTCGCTAACGCTCCAGCTGTCTTTCAGGCATTAGTCAATGATGTCCTGAGAGACATGCTGAACATCTTTGTTTTCGTTTACCTTGACGATATCCTGATTTTTTCACCGTCACTCCAGATTCATCTTCAGCACGTTCGACGTGTCCTCCAGCGCCTTTTAGAGAATTGTCTTTTTGTGAAGGCTGAGAAGTGCACTTTTCATGCCTCCTCCGTCACATTTCTCGGTTCTGTTATTTCCGCTGAAGGCATTAAGATGGATCCCGCTAAGGTCCAAGCTGTCATTGATTGGCCCGCCCCTAAGTCACGCGTCGAGCTGCAGCGCTTTCTCGGCTTCGCGAACTTCTATCGTCGTTTCATCCGTAATTTCGGTCAGGTGGCAGCTCCTCTCACAGCCCTTACTTCTGTCAAGACGTGCTTTAAGTGGTCCGTTTCCGCCCAGGGAGCTTTTGATCTCCTCAAGAATCGTTTTACATCCGCTCCTATCCTTGTTACACCTGACGTCTCTAGACAGTTCGTTGTCGAGGTTGACGCGTCAGAGGTGGGCGTGGGAGCCATTCTTTCTCAGCGCTCCTTCTCTGACGACAAGGTCCACCCATGCGCGTATTTTTCTCATCGCCTGTCGCCGTCGGAACGTAACTATGATGTGGGAAACCGCGAACTGCTCGCCATCCGGTTAGCCCTAGGCGAATGGCGACAGTGGTTGGAGGGGGCGACCGTTCCTTTTGTCGTTTGGACTGACCATAGGAACCTTGAGTACATCCGTTCTGCCAAACGACTTAATGCGCGTCAGGCGCATTGGGCGCTGTTTTTCGCTCGTTTCGAGTTCGTGATTTCTTATCGTCCGGGCTCTAAGAACACCAAGCCTGATGCTTTATCTCGTCTCTTCAGTTCTTCAGTAGCCTCCACTGACCCCGAGGGGATTCTCCCTGAGGGGCGTGTTGTCGGGTTGACTGTCTGGGGAATTGAGAGGCAGGTAAAGCAAGCGCTCACTCACACTCCGTCGCCGCGCGCTTGTCCTAGGAACCTTCTTTTCGTTCCCGTTCCTACTCGTCTGGCCGTTCTTCAGTGGGCTCACTCTGCCAAGTTAGCCGGCCACCCTGGCGTTCGGGGTACGCTTGCTTCCATTCGCCAGCGTTTTTGGTGGCCCACCCGGGAGCATGACACGCGTCGTTTCATGGCTGCTTGTTCGGTCTGCGCGCAGACTAAGTCCGGTAACTCCCCTCCTGCCGGCCGTCTCAGGCCGCTTCCCATTCCCTCTCGACCGTGGTCTCACATCGCCTTAGATTTTGTCACCGGACTGCCTTCGTCAGCGGGGAAGACTGTTATTCTTACGGTTGTTGATAGGTTCTCTAAGGCGGCTCATTTCATTCCCCTTGCTAAGCTTCCTTCTGCTAAAGAGACGGCACAAATCATCATCGAGAATGTTTTCAGAATTCATGGCCTTCCGTCAGACGTCGTTTCGGACAGAGGTCCGCAATTCACGTCTCAATTTTGGAGGGAGTTTTGCCGTTTGATTGGGGCTTCCGTCAGTCTCTCTTCCGGCTTTCACCCCCAGTCTAACGGTCAAGCAGAACGGGCCAATCAGACTATTGGTCGCATCTTACGCAGTCTTTCTTTTCGCAACCCTGCGTCTTGGTCAGAACAGCTCCCCTGGGCAGAATACGCCCACAACTCGCTTCCTTCGTCTGCGACCGGGCTATCTCCTTTTCAGAGTAGCCTCGGGTACCAGCCTCCGCTGTTCTCATCTCAGTTCGCCGAGTCCAGCGTCCCCTCCGCTCAGGCTTTTGTCCAACGTTGCGAGCGCACCTGGAAGAGGGTCAGGTCTGCACTTTGCCGTTATAGGACGCAGACTGTGAGGGCTGCTAATAAGCGTAGAACTAAGAGTCCTAGATATTGTCGCGGTCAGAGAGTTTGGCTCTCCACTCAGAACCTTCCCCTTAAGACGGCTTCTCGCAAGTTGACCCCGCGGTTCATTGGTCCGTTCCGTATTTCTCGGGTCATTAATCCTGTCGCAGTTCGACTTCTTCTTCCGCGATACCTTCGTCGCGTCCACCCGGTCTTCCATGTCTCCTGTATTAAGCCCGTTCTTCGCGCCCCCGCTCGTCTTCCCCCCCCCCCATCCTTGTCGAGGGCGCACCCATCTACAGGGTCCGCAGGATTTTGGACATGCGTCCTCGGGGCCGTGGTCACCAGTACCTCGTTGATTGGGAGGGGTACGGTCCTGAGGAGAGGAGTTGGGTTCCCTCTCGGGACGTGCTGGACCGTGCGCTGATCGAGGATTTCCTCCGTTGCCGCCAGGTTTCCTCCTCGAGTGCGCCAGGAGGCGCTCGGTGAGTGGGGGGGTACTGTCATGTATTGTCATGTTGTGTCTTTCTGTCCTTTCCTTTCACCCTGTCTCCCTCTGCTGGTCGTATTAGGTTACCTTTTCTCCCCCGCTTTCCCCCAGCTGTTCCTTGTCTCCTCTTGACTACCTCGTCACCCCTTCTCCCACCTGTTCCCCTTTTCCCTCTGATTAGTCCCCTATATCTCTCTCTGTTTTTGTTCCTGTCCTTGTCGGATTCTTGTTTGTTGTGTTTCATGCCTGAGCCAGACTATCGTCATGTTTGCTGTAACCTTGTCCTGTCCTGTCGGAATCTGCCGGTCTATCTGAGCCTACCTATGTTTGGTTATTAAAGAAGCTCTGTTTAAGTTAGTTCGCTTTTGGGTCCTCATTCACTCACCGTAACAGAAACTGGCTGCCTGTAAGTAACAGGAAATGTTTTACATTCTGAAAACGTCTGAAATGCTACTTAAATAAATCCTACAACTGTGATATGTGGTTGACTCACCTACATATCTGAGGATGCATGGACTAATTGTAAGTCATTCTGGATAAGAGCTTCTGCTAAATTACTAAAATGTAAATGTAAACATGTACAGTGTGGGCTACTGTTCACCTCCATTGGCTGTGAGACACGATAGCCTATAAGCTATACCGTTTGACAAAATCATGAAACATATTTTTTTTTGTGTTTGTTTGAGGGCTGTACATATGTGAATGCCTGTGCCGATTTCATTAAGATGTCAGGTTCATGAACTACTCTGTTATGTATTATTGAGTGAGAGACCATTACATTTCCAATGAGAGCTTATTTGACAAACAACTATCTTGTTCCTCAATGGAACTAGTGTTGTGTGTGTGGGTGTGAGTAGGCCTATGCACCTCAAAACATTCAGTTCATGAAACTTTTATAAACTACATGTTTTCTTTCTGCCAAAGTGTCTTTCAGATACAGAGTGCCAATAATGGCAGGGGAGATGTAAAGGCATCATCTAAAAGACAAGGCCACAGAGGTGCGCATCAGAGGTAGAGAAAGGAAAGTGTGGGATGGGAACAGGGTCACTTTCTCCCATCTGAAGCAATCACAGACGGTATGGTTTATTTTCACTTCATGATAGCACTTATCCCATCATCTGCAGAGACCACCTATTCCTGTGAGTGCTTTGCACTCAGCCCTCTCATATTATAAAAAATCACATAAAATGTTAGTTGTCACATACAACAATGCAGAGTTAAAAAGTACAAACATTTTGCAACAATCTTTTAAAAATAGTAACAAAATAAAATATCTATAACGAAACTATAACTAAACAAAAATATAAACACAACATATAAAGTGTTGGTGCCATGCCATGTTTCATGAGCTGAAATTAAAGATCCCAGAAATGTTCCATATACACAAAAAGCTTAATTCTCTCTTCTCTGCGGAGTATTTCTGTTTGTAATGAAGCCCTTTTGTAGGTAAAACTCTGATTGGCTGGGTCTGGCTTACTAGTGGGTACTAGTGGGGCGCTGCACATGCCAAGTCATGTGAAATCCATAGATTAAGGCCTAATTTATTTATTTCAATTAACTGATTTCCTTATATGAACTGTAACTCAGCAAAATCTTTGAAATTGTTGCATGTTGCGTTTATATATATTTTTTTCATTATACAAAGAGTACGTGCAAAGTCAATGTGCAGGGGTACGAGATAGTTGAGGTAATTGAGGTAATATGTACAGTAAGTCAAAAGTTTGGACACACCTACTCATGCACGTTTTTTTATACTATTTTCTACATTGTATAATAATAGTGAAGACATCAAAACAATGAAATAAAACAAATGTAATCATGTAGTAACCAAAAAAGTGTTTGTGCATACCGCCCGAACAGATCCACAGATGATGCAATCTCTATTGCACTCCACACTGCCCTTTCCCACCTGGACAAAAGGAACACTTATGTGAGAATGATTTTCATTGACTACAGCTCAGCGTACAAAATCATAGTACCCTGAAAGCTCATCACTAAGCTAAGGATCCTGGGACTAAACACCTCCCTCTGCAGCTGGATCCTGGACTTCCTGACGGGCCACCCCCAGGTGGTGAGGGTGGGTAGGAACACATCTGCCACGCTGATCCTCAACACTGGAGCTCCCCAGGTGTGCGTGCTCAGTCCCCTCCTGTACTCTCTGTTCACCCACGACTGCATGGCCAGACAAAACTCCAACAGCATCATTAAGTTTGCTGATGACACAACAGTGGTAGGCCTGATCATCGACAACAACGAGACAGCCTATAGGGAGGAGGTCAGAGACCTGGCCGGGTGGTGCCAGAATAACAACCTATCCCTCAACGTAACCAAGACTAAGGAGATGATTGTGGACTACAGGAAAAGGAGGACCGAGCACGCCCCCCATTAACATCGACGGAGCTGTAGTGGAGCAGGTTGAGAGCTTCAAGTTCCTTGTTGTCCACATCAACACCAAACACACCAAGACAGTCATGAAGAGGGCACGACAAAGGCTATTCCCCCTCAGGAAACTAAAAAGATTTGGCATGGGTCCTGAGATCCTCAAAATGTTCTACAGCTGCAACATTGAGAGCATCTGGCACTGGTTGCATCACTGCCTGGTACGGCAATTGCTCGGCCTCTGACAGCAAGGCACTACAGAGGGTAGTTTTTACGGCCCAATTCTTCACTGGGGCTAAGCTGCCTGCCATCCAGGACCTCTATACCAGAACGGTGTCAGAGGAAGGCCCTAAAAATTGTCAAGGACCCCAGCCACCCCAGTCATAGGCTGTTCTCTCTACTACCGCATGGCAAGCGGTACTGGAGTGCCAAGTCTAGGACAAAAAGGTTTCTCAACAGTTTTTCCCCCCAAGCCATAAGACTCCTGAACAGGTAGTCAAATGTCCCCCGGGCTATTTGCATTGTGTTCCCCCCCAACCCCTCTTCTTATGCTGCTGCTACTCTCTGTTTATCATATATGCAGTCACTTTAACTATACATTCATGCACATACTACCTCAATTGGGCTGACCAACCAGTGCTCCCACATTGGCTAACCGGGCTATCTGCATTGTGTCCCGCCACCCATCACCCGCCAACCCCTATTTTACGCTACTGCTACTCTCTTTTCATCATATATGCATAGTCACTTTAACCATATCTACATGTTCATACTACCTCAATCAGCCTGACTAACCGTTGTCTGTATTTAGCCTCGCTACATTTATAGCCTTGCTACTGTATATAGCCTGTCTTTTTACTGTTGTTGTATTTCTTTACTTATCTATTGTTCACCTAATACCTTTTTTGCACTATTGGTTAGAGCCTGTAAGTAAGCATTTCACTGTAGGGTCTACACCTGTTGTATTCGGCGCACGTGACAAATAAACTTTGATTTGATTTACCTATAGTGGTCTGCTTGAAACATGTAGGTATTACAGACTGGGTCAGGTAGAGGTTGAAAATGTCAGTGAAAATACTTGCCCAGCAGGACAGCGTATGCTCTGAGTACGCATCCTGATCGTCTGTCTGGCCCTGCAGCCTTGTGAATGTTAATCTGTTTGAAAGTCTTGTTCACATAAGCTACGGAGAGCGTGATCACACAGTCATCTGAAAACGCTGGTGCTCTCATACATGGTTCAGTGTTGCTTGCCTCGAGGCGGGCATGGAAGGCATTTAGCTCATCTGGGGGGCTTGCGTGCCTGATGTTGTAAACTCCTCAATGCCATCAGATGAATCCTGGAACATATTCCAGTCTGTGCTAGTGAAGCAGTCCTGTAGCTCAGCATCCTCTTCATCGGACCACTTCCATATTGAGCATGCCACTGGTTGTTCCTGTTTAAGTTTTTGCTTGTAAGCAGGAATTATGGTCAGATTTGAGTCAAGGTCAGATTTGCCAAATGGAGTGCGGGGGAGAGCTTTGTATGAATCTCTGTGTGTGGAGTAAATCTACAGTTTTTTAGTTGCACAGGTGATAAGTTAGTTTGACCTGTGGACTGAACTTACATTTACTGTGAATTTTTGGTTAATCACAACCAAAAATCTACCTATAGAATGGCAATCTACGATGAACCACCTCACTTTACACCTACAATCACACATTTACCTTTTTCTCAACAGGGAAAAACAAACACACACATTTCTCCACCACCTGGATTTCTCCTGACACCATAGATCAGGGGTAGGCAACTAGATTCATCCACGGAACAATTTTTGTGGGAGTGGATGGTCAAAGGGCTGGAACATAATTAGAATAATTTGCAGGCTGCAAATTGACCACAACTAAACACAAAAAGAGATTGTATTTTAAAATAACAATAACTTCATACATTGAGACACAATCATATGTCTTTTTTTTTATTTGTGGGAAGACTTGGGAAAAGATTTCCTGAATTAAAGAAATGTTTTGCTGATTTTACAGTCTTTTTAAATGTTTTATTTATTTTTTACTAAAAACTTTGGGGGGCCAAAAAATGACTCATGGCCCGGTTTAGGCTAGCGGTCCGCCTGCTGCTGACCCCTGCTTTAGATGATGCCTCCCTTTATAGTCAAGTGATTAACCAAAAAGTGACAGTACATTTCAATTCAGTTCACTGGGCTAACTAAATTATCATCAGTAGATAAGCATTATTGAATGTGCTTGTTGGGAGGAGTATTTTTGTCAATAGCTCATTGAGTGCCCAGTTCATCAAGAACAAAGCCCAGGGTTTTCATTCCTCTTATTCATGTGGATGGAATCGACTGCTGGCAGTAGACAGTATGTGCCATGGGCTATTAGCAGTCAAGTTGTCATTGATATTCACTGAGAGAATTGCCATTAAAGGAACAAACCACTTTGCAGTCACATTCTGTCTATGCCAGATGATATCTAAGAGATAACCATGTCGTCGATAGAGGACGCAACTTGTTGTACTTTGATGTATACCATGTCGTCGATAGAGGACGCAACTTGTTGTACTTTGATGTATACCATGTCGTCGATAGAGGACGCAACTTGTTGTACTTTGATGTATACCATGTCGTCGATAGAGGACGCAACTTGATTGCACTTTGATGTATACTGTATTCTATTCTACTGTATTTTTGTCAATGCCACTCCTACATTGCTCGATCTAATATTTATATATTTCTTAATTCCATTCTTTTACTTTTAGATTTGTGTGTATTGTTGTGAATTGGTAGATATTACTGCACTGTTGGAGCTAGGAACATTTCGCTACACCCGCAAAAACATCTCCTAAATATGTGCATGTGACCAATACAATTTTATTTGATGTTTAGCCTACTCCATATGTTATAAGGCGTACATAGCAGTGCTATTAAATTAATTGCCTTGATTTGCAAATCAAATGCATAGCAATTTAAATACCATATCCAAACAACATTTCTATGCGCAAATCTCCCAAAGAAATATTGGCATAGTCTAATGTAGTTATGTGATTTGTATGTGCTTTCCACAGCGCTCTGTAGCTGTGTCGACAGTTCATATCTAGGACTAGTTTGCCCCTCTAATATAAACCCAAACTGACTTCAGATCAGCGCATAGGACAACCTCTAAATAGCACATTCTGAGATGGTTTGATGGAAGTCTGCGTATTCGCGTTGTGTAGCCAACTACTACTGTAGGCTACCAATGTACAGTTCCACGAGGAGGGGGCTGTAACTGTGCAGCTATTCACCTCGGTCTGAAACCACCACAGTCCACCACCGTTGTCTCACAACCGTCCCGCCTGTAGGTTACTGAACTGCGCGTATTCCGTCGGTGTGATATTTTCAAAATGATGGTCATTCAGACCATTTATATTATATATTGTAGCCTATGGGCTTCGTTTTCGACGATTTTAGCTAGAAGGAGCATTGCATGAAATAGGCTCTGGGAGCCGGTCAGGGTGATGCTATGAGGCGAGCACATCGTCGCTCTTTGGTTAGTGTCTGGTGATGAGACACCTCCAAATGTTGTGTGGAGAAGTAGGCTACCCATCGGGTGCGCTCTTGGTGAGAAAACATGAAGTCGTATCGTGAATGATTTCGTTGTCCATTAAAATATAACTTAAATTATTTATATTAAAATTCAACAGTTTATATGCTCAGAACCGACTACAGAGTCGCACAATAAGCAAGGTAAAGAAGTCTATCTGACGAGTTTTGCGCTAATATACCGTGGACGGTTACTATGCCAGAATGGGTCTACTACGGTTTTTATTTTTCTATGGACTATTGCACACCCAAGTCAACGGTAAGTCCTGGAACCTTTCATTTGATTTGGTCAGCGCAATTAAGTTTGTAATAAAAACATAGCTTTTCCCTCTTTTTCGTTTTACATATACACATAGTCTAAGTGTGGGTACCCCACCTAAAACATCGAACAACCCCGCGTTTGATTAGAGCACCTGCAGTAGCAACTGTATTTTGCCTGACTTGTTCTGTTTATTCCTCATTTCAAAACGTTGCAAAAAGCAGGCGAAAAAGGGGTGCACACATGTGGTTTCTGTTTGCGCGTTAATGTGTCTCAACATGCAGGGGTTGATCCTTTCAACGTGGCTTTGATGCACCAGACTATTTTATGAGCAATGGATTGTCAATGTGTTTTTTATCGATTGAATTCGTTGACATTTTATTAAATATCATACAAATTAATCATATATTGCAATTCGAAACATATGCTTATTTAGGGGTCCCTGATTCATTTAATTGTTAATAAATACATTTTCCTAATTGATGGAAGTCTATCATTAGGGAGGATTTGAAATGTTTAATTTTGCCCTTGGCTGATAAATGAAAGCACCATTTATTCGGTTTCAATTTAATGACATTCAGCACTGTATTGTGTCAATTACCCATAGGTGACTGACAATATTTAATAGGCAGCAGCTTTCACTTTCGTTGTCATCTTTCTTTTGTAAATAATAAGTTGTCACCCCATTCTTTATATTTAATAGACACCATTGATGTCCTACTACATTTTCACAGTCTTAAAGGAAAAATCCACTTACAAACTATATTTTGGTATTTTTTACATTCGTCCACAGTTAATCCAGTCCCAAATGTTTTGCATGTCAGCAGTCAAGTTTTTAAGATATTGGATTTTCAAGAAGCATAGTGTCACTTGCCACATCACCATGATGAGACCTAAGTCTTGAAAACTTGACTGCTGACATAGAAAACATTTTGGGACTGTCAACAGCGGACTGGAAAAAATTGCAAAACATCATTTTGAGTGGATTTTCCATTTAAGAATTTAGAGGGACATCAATAGTGTCTAAGAAATGTAAAGAAGGGGAAAAAATGGATGAAGTTGATGGATCTATACAGTTGGACCCCGAACATCAGAAGGCTTGTGTTAGACTCAGATGATTTGGGTTCTGATATGCAGCTGGTGGAACTTAGATTTTTTTCTCTGAAAAGTCCCAAAAACATGTCATGGAGACTATCATGCTGAATTATCTTATAGTCCTGTGACTTGTTTCAGTCTGTTATATATGGACACTGTGTCTGTCTGTCTGTCCCTTGAGCACCATCACTGGTGAGGACACAGCACTCATAACGGTTGAGCTCCCTGTCTTGGTCGATATGGGCTTTCCAGGCCAATGCCACTGTGTTGTCCCCCACTGGACATGCAGCTGTTTTTGATGACCATGTCCACATTGAAAGCATTGATTTGGTGAGAGAGGGGGCTGGTTCCATCCCTATGGCTGTTGACTACCATATACACAGTGATGCCCCACTCCATTGCTTATATTCTACCACATTTACATTTTAGTCATTTAGCAGACTCTCTTATCCAGAGCGACTTACAGGAGCAAATATGGTTAAGTGCCCTGCTCAAGGGCACATCAACATATTTTTCATCAAGTCGGCTCATGGATTTGAACCAGCGACCTTTCAATTACTGGCCCAACGCTCTTAACCACTCTTACAGGGCTTTCATTCAACTCTTGTACCTGTACAATTGGGTAGCAGGTGTTATACTGTGTGCTAGTATGAGTATTTTATTGTGTTTTAGTAGCAGTATCTCTCTCTGTCTTTCACTCTCTTTCACACACACTCACCCGCCTCTCTCTTCATCGATTTTTTGCTTTATAACTTTGTCAAGTTGGCTTTGAGGTTGTTTTCTGCCTGTGCATGTGTGTTATTGTTGTGTATGAAAGAGGGTGACATGGAGAGTTTTTGGCAAAAGGCCATTTGACTGTCTGTGGGTGATTAAATTGCAAGGTCTTGGCAGCGCTGTGTTATTGAAAGTAAGCTTGAGATTAAACAGAAACATTATGAGACAATGCCATGTCACAGAGAAAGACACATTATCATCCTCTGCTGTGATGGGAGAGTCCAAGATGGTCAATATCATTAGTCTATATTCAGTCAATTCCTGATAACTGCACATTGGGTGAAGTGCAAACTCTATGTGCACAGTGCAGTTCACAAATCAGCAATTCAAATACATTCATTGTACATGCACTTTAAAAGTATAATTGTTATTCCACTGTAATTTCAAGGGACATCATAATTTGTCAATATTGGTACAGCGTGTTGATATCAGTGGTAGGTGATGGTATTACCATAACTATTCTGACTGACTGGGTTCCCTCAGTACACTTCCCTTTATGAATATTCCAGCCAACAGCTATGTTCAGTAGGAGAGGGATGTCAGCCGAAATGGATGTGATAGTTGATATGGTCAAAGTTAAAGTGCAGAGGGAGATGCTGTTTTCATATGTTTTTGTTTAGCCAGAGTGCAGCTAAATCCCAGTCAAGCGTAGCCATGACATTTCTGCTGTCGCCTGGGTGTACAGTTTTACCTCAGAGAGAGAAAGATAAGGTAGAGAGTAATGAGTTTGGAAAGACCATAGCTTCTCTATAGGGAAACCTTATCTCAGAGAGTTCAGGTTGTCGGGAGACCTTTAAGACTAGTTTATTCAGGGATAAAAACCATTGCTCATATGCAGGGCCATAGTAGAGTAAGCCCTGGGTGGCTGTAATGAGCATTAGTCTGTTTCAGTTTCTGTACTTGCTCTCAGGACTTGGGTGAAACTGAGTGCATGAATTGCGTGGGCAGTTCCATGAACAGGCTCACTGAAGGGACTAATGAAATGAGAAGCTTTTTGGAGGGTGGATATCTTTGGTTACGTATGAATTTATAACTGTGGTTGTAGTTGAATGGATCCAGCCAGTCCCCATTAGGGCCATTAAACACTAGGTGGGGGTGGGTGTGGGTGTGGGGAAGGGAGGGGGAGTGAGAGTAAGTCAGACGGGCAGGGAGTCGGCACACTTGAGTGGGCTGGGTATTGGTAATTATCTGAGAGTGGCGTTTTGGAGTGTGGCATGCCAGTGGCTGGCAGCTTCGCTCAGGTTAGCAACACCTGTTGGATTAGGTAAAGTCTGATGGATTTGAGAAGCTGGAAATAGACGTATTTTGTGTATTGTTAGCAGATTTCCCATCAAGGAGAGCTGTGCAGACTTGAAAGAGCAACAGTTGCAGAAAACTAAACCCATTACTAAAACATATTTCTGTCATGGCTCAGCTAGTCTCGTCATCCAACTGAACACTATAGCTCTCTCCCAGGTTACCCTGTTAAGTGCTCACTCCCATCCCTACACAGAAAAACAGAGTAGTGTTTGTCATATCCCATTTGTCTTGTTATGAGTAATGATAGAATCATGTTGTGTTGTGATGCCTCACTGCGTCACCAACACAGACAAGGGGAGAAGAGGAGGGTTGTGGGTACTAGGTAGAGCTGGAGGCAGTGTGGGAGCAAGCACTTGGTAATGGCATCAAACACTTGCTGCTTCCTCTCCTTCCCACAGCATGGTTGGGTTGCTTTTCCTCCACTTCCAGCTGACACACAGGAATGTGTTCCTGTTGACTTGTTCACGGTGACATCAAACCCTGGGTGAGGGACAGAGAAACAGACTCCTCATACACATTGAATGCAAAAGTCTGATTCTGTCAAAGAGGAACAGAAGACACACAAACATGTTGATTATGCTTTTCTATATCCCCAATGGGCACACACGTGCCTATCTGAAGACACGCTTAGAAATAGAAATCAACATTCAACATTTATTTGCTACACACACTAACAACCAACTCTCTCACCCACTCACCACCCAGCAGCATCTAAGAGGAACACAGCACTTGACGGAATGTGTAAATGAAAAATCTAATTAGCCATAATAACTCTCTGGCTTCTGTCTGTCAGTGTGGATATTGCGGCTCGTTTTTGTGTGGTGCCATGGTGTGTGTGCTGCCTGTCAGGGCCTGGCACTCATTTATAGGCTTTCTCTCAGACTTTCTCCCTGTATATTTTACACATCAATCCGGACTTACCGATATTGTCAGTTGGTATTACTGAACATATCTTATGTTGGCATATGTGTAGCTAATCATTTCTCCAATCTTCTCCTCCCAGGATCTCGTCTGCGTCAGGATGACTCCCCTCCTCGGATCGTGGAGCACCCCTCTGACCTCATCGTGTCCAAGGGGGAGCCGGCCACCCTCAACTGCAAGGCGGAGGGGCGTCCCGCCCCCACGGTGGAGTGGTACAAGGACGGGGAGCGGGTGGAGACAGACCGGGACAACCCCCGTTCCCACCGCATGCTGCTGCCCAGCGGCTCCCTCTTCTTCCTGCGCATCGTCCACGGCCGACGCAGCAAGCCAGACGACGGCAGCTACGTGTGTGTGGCCCGCAATTACCTGGGGGAGGCAGTGAGCAGAAACGCATCATTAGAAGTAGCATGTAAGTCCCACCCACAATTCTTTATGTTATGGATGAGTGCCATGAAATTGGAAAGATAGAGTGCCCCATTGGACGAGCTGTGTTGCCTATATGTGTATGTGTTTTAATGATGCTGTTATTGTAAACTCGATGATATGACCATTAAAAGGATAGTAGTAGCACATATTTTGTGGATGGTAATATTGCAGTCATAAATTATAGGTATGAAGAAGTATAATTATAGAGAATAATTGCAGAGAATACTATTGTATTGAATAAAGGTGTGTGTGTGTGTGTGTGTGTGTGTGTGTGTGTGTGTGTGTGTGTGTGTGTGTGTTTGTGTGTGTGTGTGTGTGTGTGTGTGTGTTTATAGACCTATATAGTGGTCCCTATAGGTCTTAACGGTGTGACAGCAGCTTGATCTATTGATTGCCATTACTGGGGTCCTAAGAGGCTAAATGAAAAATATCATGAAAAATGGATGAAGTCTCTAGATTGTTCTTTGATTTCTGTTTGACGTCGTGCACTCCCTCTGCCCCTCACTGGGAAGTTAATGTGGCCTCTGGGATGGGAGGGCTTGACGTTAAATGAGGTGTTAAATTTTTTTAAAAACTTAAATGCAACTGTGTGTGGGTAGAGCAGGACTATAGCTACAAATGAGGTCTGGACCCATATATATACAGTACCAGTCAAGAGTTTGGACACACCTACTCATTCAAGGATTGTTCTTTATTTTGACTATTTTCTACATTGTAGAATAATGGTGAAGACATCAAAACTAGGAAATAACTCATATGGAATTATGTAGTAACCCAAAGTTCCCACCCTTTGCCTTGATGACAGCCTTGCATTCTCTCAACCAGCTTCATGAGGTAGTCACCTGGAATGCTTTTCCAACAGTCTTGAAGGAGTTCCCACATATGCTGAGCAGTTGTTGGCTGTTTTTCCTTCACTCTGCAGTCCAACTCATCCCAAACCATCTCAATTGGGTTGAGGTCAGGTGATTGTGGAGGCCAGGTCATCTGATGCAGCACTACATCACTCTCTTTCTTTGTAAGTTAGCCCTTACACAGCCTGTAGGTTTCTTGGGTCATTGTCCTGTTAAAAAAAAAACGATAGTTCCACTAAGTGCAAACCAGACAGGATGGCGTATTGCTGCAGAATGCTGTGGTAGCCATGCTGGTAAGTGTGCCTTGAATTCTTAATAAATCACAGACAGTGTCACCAGAAAAGCACCCCCACACTACCACACTTCCTCCTCCATGCTTCACCACACATGCGGAAATAATCCGTTCACCTACTCAACGTCTGACAAAGACACGGCGGTTGGAATAAAAAATCTAAATTTTGACTCATCAGACCAAAGGACACATTTCCACTGGTCTAATGTCCATTGCTCATGTTTCTTGTCCCAAACAAGTCTCTTCTTCTTTTGGTGTCCTTTAGTAGGTCTTTGCAGCAATTCAACCATGAAAGCTTGATTCATGCAGTCTCCTCTGAACAGTTGATGTTGAGATGTGTCTGTTATTTGAACTCTCTGAGGTGCAATCTGAGGTGCAGTTAATTGCTGATTTCTGAGGATGGTAACTCTAATCAACTTATCTTCTGCAGCAGAGGTAACTCTGGGTCTTCCTTTCCTGTGGTGGTCCTCATGAGAGACAGTTTCATCATAGCGTTTGATGGTTTTTGTGACTGCACTTGAAGAAACTTTCAAAGTTCTTTAAATGTTTTGAATGTCTTCAAGTAATGATGGACTATAATTTCTCTTTGCTTATTTGAGCTGTTCTAGCCATAATATGGACTTAAGGCTGCTGTATACCACCCCTACCTTGTCACAACACAACTAATCGCCTCAAACTCATTAAGAAGGAAATAAATTCCACAAATGAATTTTAAAAAAAATGGTGTGTGATTTTTTTTACCCCTTTTTCGTGGTATCCAATTGTTTAGTAGCTACTATCTTGTCTCATCGCTACAACTCCCGTACGGGCTCAGGAGAGACGAAGGTTGAAGGTCATGCGTCCTCCGATACACAACCCAAACAAGCCGCACTGCTTCTTAACACAGTGCACATCCAACCAGCTGCACCAATGTGTCGGAGGAAACACCGTGCACCTGGCAACCTTGGTTGGCGCGCAGTGTGCCCGGCCCGCCACAGGAGTCGCTGGTGCGCAATGAGACAAGGATATCCCTACCGGCCAAGCCCTCCCTAACCCAGATGACGCTAGGCCAATTGTGCTTCGCCCCACAGACCTCCCGGTCGCGGCCGGTTACGACAGAGCCTGGGCGCGAACCCAGAGTCTCTGGTGGCACAGCTGGCCCTGCAGTACAGCGCCCTTAATCACTGCGCCACCCAGGAGGCCCAACACAAATTAACTTTTAACAAGGCACACCTGTTAATTGAAATGCATTCCAGGTGAGTACCTCATGAAGCTGGTTGAGAGAATGCCAAGAGTGTGCAACGCTATCATCAAGGCAAATGGTGATTTGTTTAACACTTTTTTGTTTACTACATGATTCCATTTGTGTTAATTCATAGTTGTGATGTCTTCACGATTATTCTACAATGTAGAACATTGTAAAAAATTAAGAAAGACACTGGAATGAGTAAGTGTGTCCAAACTTTTGACTGGTAATGTATATATATATATTTTTAGGAACTCATTTGGGGTCTCCACTTACTGTTGAGAGTTAGAATAGTGGAATACACAAGTTGCAATTTCGAAACGTGGTTGTGCATCAGCAGTTTTTCTCTTGTTATATATCACTCATTGACAGTCACTCAAAAAGCCTATGTCAGAGAAAAAAATACATTGGTCAATTTTAGTGTAGTTCGTCACTGGCAGCCTTACCATTATGCAGAAGATGCAATTGCCTCAGGCCTCACATCACCAAGGGGCGTCATGAGCTGGGTTGCGTTTAAATCCACTGCATCCGCATATGTCGTCCTTTCACATCTACGATGGAATTTGGCAGAGCTACAGCGGTGTTTGTCAGACCATGAGACATCTCGAAAATCGGTCTTCTCACGAAAATGTCTTTAGCGTCCGAACGGTTTGGCCTTAACATTAATATGACCCCTCTATGGATAAGATGAGACTCTCACAATGGTGTTCTTTAATTTGCTAATCGACCCCCATCAACTCCCGTAAAAATGGCCCTATGGTTATTGTGAGTAGCCTAATTTATCTTCCTCTAACTCCGCCTTCTACTGAGTTCATACAAACTGTTATATCTTACCATTCTGATAGATTGGAGACTGTTAGAACATGTTGTAACGTTCATCATTTGGTTGTTATTCCATTGGTTACCATGATGCAGATGCCCAGGTGTGGTCCACACTCATTAAATGTGTTGCTTTTAAATGTTAGAGCAATCACTAGTAAAACCTTTCTTGTGAATGACCTCATTAGTGAGGGCAACGTTGATTGCACGTTTCTCACTAAAGCATTGGCTGTCTTCAGACTGTAGTGCCGCTCTTATTGAAGCCTCTTCCCCCAAAATTAAAAAGGTTGGGGGGGACAACCTCTATTTTTACTAATGCTCTCAGCTGTAAGGACATTTCATTTGGCAACTTTGGGTCTTTTGAGCATTATGCTATACTGTTTAAGTCAGCACCCACTGCTGGCTAAACCCTGTGTAGGCCACCAAAGCACAGCCCCACTTTCTTTACTGATTTCTCTGAGCTATTGTCTATTGTCCTTGAGAACTATGATAAAATCATCGTGTTGGTCGATTTTAATATTCATTTTGACAAAGAGACGGCCTCCAAGGCCATTGAATTTATGAATCCTTTTAGCTCTATGGACTTTATCCAACATGTTACTGGGTTCACCCATAACCGCGGCCGTACTCTCAACCTGGTTATTACCAAGGGACTTTCTATTGATGTAACCTCTATTGTTGACACTGCTTTATCTGATCACCACTGTGTATTTTTACTACCTTGTTGCTCATATATTACAGGGTAAAACTGAACGCATTATTAAAAAACATTATCTTACTTCTGAAGTTGCTACAGATTTTACCAACTGAGGAACATTCCCACGGTGCGGTCATTTCTATCTCAGGCTGATACAGAGAGACTTATCCATGCTTTTATTACAAGCAGGCTTGATTACTGTAATGCTCTCCTGTCTGGTCTACCTAAGAAAGCCATTGGTCAACTGCAAAACATACAGAAAGATAATGACCAAGATCAGACGGAGAGCACACATTACATTGGTTTTGAAGTCTCTGCACTGGCTGCCTGTAAGTTTTAGAATACATTTTAAGATTATTCTATTGTTTTTTTAAATCTATCTACGATTGTGCACCCCAATACATATCAGACCTGCTTTTGAGTTTACGTACCCAGTAGGTCCCTCATGTCCTCTAGCGCACTGGCCTTTTAACTATCCCCAAAGCCTAGGACCAAGAGGCACGGAGAGGCAGAACCTGAGGGGTGCTGAAACTGTGGACATATTTAAACTGTGGACATATTTAAACTGTTGACACATTTAAACTGTGGACATATTTAAACTGTGGACACATTTAAACTGTGGACATATATCGTAAAACACACCTTTTTAGCTGAGCATTTGCTTAGGGTGCTTTTTTTGGTCTTTCTGTTTCTGTTTTTATTGTTATTCTTTTGTTTGTTGTGTTCGTTTTGTAGTAAATATTTCTGTTTTTATTTGCATTGTTTTTTTTTGTTTTTTTTCCTGTGAAGCGCATTGCATTCATGTCTGAAATGTGCTATATAGATCATCTGAAGGTAACTTGGTAAGGGGATACCTTCAGAGCTTTCTAATGTATCTCAAAACATGCTTCCTTTTGATAAAATGCTTGACTATGTTTGAGTATGTATTCATCTGTTATTCAATGCATGTATATGGGCTAATAGCAGTACGGCCAAATTCAATGTTTATTCAAAATGTTTTTTTTATATACATTTTTTATACCTACAGGGGGCCTAAAAGTCATATCCCTTAATTATCCTTGGTAGGACCATCTTAAAACAATTCCATATGTTAGCTCTGTAGTAGTCTCATGTTGCCATACCTCCAAAATCACGTCACTGTCAAGCCTCCCTTGGAGGTTTGGAGAATTTTGTATTACAAAAACGGTTTGAATGGTCAGTTGGCTCCCAATGGCAAGAATTTGATTGTATGTTACATTTAAACAACCCTTCCCCCCACATGCCCGTTGGTGCTATGTGTTCTGTCCGTCACTGTTTTCAAACCAGCAAGGACACATTTTACAGAGAATTGTTCTGTATGCTAGTTTGCAACATAGCAGAAAATGGAGCAAAACCTGGAGGAATTTAAAATAATGTTTTGTCAGAAGTGTGCTCTACACACAAAATCAACATAAATCAACATACTGTATTTTGATGGGGTTTTAATCAGCGATTTCCCAGCCATCCTCACCATAGACTGTAAACAATCATCATGCACTGTTGCACCTAAGACACTAATCTAGTGAGCACTATTGGATCTCTGCACAAGCAAGGCATTTCATTGGTTTGATGTATAGTGAGGCGTCACTGATTAACACCGGGTCTCCACCCCTATTTAGCTATTTTTCTGCCATGAACTTCCCCAGGCTTACCCGTATTAAGGAAGCCGGGTTTTTGACGAGGCCAGCCTCGGGCCCTTAGACTCATGGGCAGGGCTCTCCAACCCTGTTCCTGGAGAGCTCCCCTCCTATAGGTTTTCACACCAAACTCAGTTGTAACTAACCTGCTTATCATCAAGCTAATTATTATTATCAAGCTTAACATCAAGCTAATTATTTGAATCAAGTGCGCTACTTTAGGGTTGGAATGAGAAGCTCTCCAACCCTGTCCAGGAACAGGGTTGGAGAACCTTGCTCTAGGGGGATACAATAAGCATTTCTTTGCTGCTGATAATCATTGCAGAGGCAGAGGACATGTATGTATGTGTAGGCCATGTACTGTATCTGATGCTGCCAGACAGCATCAGATACATGGGCTACATATAGTAAAACAGAAGCACTGTTTCACTCGCTCTGATACTTTCCCCTCTGAGATAGTTTCAGCCACTTGCGATTGAAGGAACATTGGCGGGTGCACAGTACGCTGTTCGGATGCTGGAATTATTTTGGATAATCGATCGAAGATAACCTCATTTTTGCTGTGATTTGTTTGACAATCCGATGGAAACATCATGACTGGTTGTGTTCATGGCACATTAAAAGTTCATACATTTTTACAGTTAAATTACATATTTACTATAAAATCCATTAAAAAAACACTGGCCTCATCCTGTGGCCTCTAAATCGCTCATCTACAGTAAATTTGTAGCAATCATGGCCAAATTATCGACTGGGAATGCAGGGCACATGCCCAGGGGCCCTATTTTCCAGGGGGCCCCCAATGATTTTGTTAGTCACTCTCGCTCTGATATTATATTAAAATGGCATAAGTCATGGCACAATTAGTATAATTGCAGGAAATTAGCTGTAAAACTGCACACAAAATAAATCCGTAAATCATACTTATTTGTTTACCTTTTGTTAATACTTTTTTTCTTTCTTCTAACAGATCCCTCTGTATGTATTAAATTATAGTTTTTAATCCCGGTGCTGAGTTAATGTAAATTAATGTGTAGCGGCTAATTATAGCTAATAGGCTATGTGTTTGTAGATCGACTGAGGTGAATGAACATACAGCAGCCGATGTCATAATGGCTGGGGTCATTTTAGCTTTTAGTAAATGAGCTTCAACTTTTTAGTAAATGAGCTTCAACTTTCTTAAAAGGTATTGGATGGGTGGGTGGGTTGAATATTCACTGGACTATTCACATCTCCAATATGTGCTAAACTGAACTGGTTCCTTGCCACTGCACAAACATTCTGCACACTCATAGCAGACAACTAAGAAACAATGCACAAAATGTAAATGGTCTGTAAATGTAAATGGGCTAAACACATACTGGAGCTACATAAATATCCACATTAATTCACATACTACACTGGTGGTTTGCAGTGTGTTTTTAAGTGTGGGTCTTAAGGGAAAGTATGACCTGATGACGTGGTGTACACTTTCCTCCCTGGGGTGAGAGGAGAGGTGGGGGGGGGGGGGGGGGGGGTCCACCCTTTTTTCCTGCATTAAATCTGTCATCAGACATCTGCCTTGCTGTCTGTCGGTGCCCTGGGGTCAGTGATGAAGCATTGTTGGTATGGTTGGTATGGTTATGACACATGCTGATCTTTACACTGGTGGATTTGTGTTTGGCGTGAGCCAGCCCATGTGAGACTGAAGGAGCACCCGGGAGGACACCCCTCTCACTCAAACCCAACAGCTGCTGGACGAAGACAAAACCTAAAAACTGTGTGTGTTTGTGCATCCCATCCCCTCTCTCCCCGCTTTCTCCTTCCTAACTCTTTTCCCCTGTCACATGGGGGATCCTTATAAATATTAATTTGCTCAGTTCTCCGCTTCTATCCGTTATCCCTCCGTACTCTTCTTCTCCTCATCCTGATATTTCCTCTGCCTGGTTTGTAATCAATACTGCCCTGCTGTCCTGGGAAAGGATTATGGGTGAAGAGCCGCAGGATATCTGAGACACACACATCAGTTCTCCAGCTAGACAGCTGTGAGTGTGAGAGTGTGTGGTGGGAGGGAAGAGTGTGTGAGTAGGAGGGAGATGTGCTGGCTTGTATTGTTTTTGTTTTTCAATGGGATGCCATGGGAGGATGAGATATGAAAACAATTACATGATGCAGATTAAATACATCTCTAAATGGTACATACGCTATATATACACAAAAGTATGTGTATAAAATCGAGCAGACAGCCATGCAATCTCTATAGTCAAACATTGGAAGTAAAATGGGCTTATTGAAGAACTCAGTGACTTTCAATGTGGCACCGTCATAGGATGCCACCTTTCCAACAAGTCAGTTTGTCAAATGTATGCCCTGCTAGATCTGCCCCAGTCAACTGTATGTGCTGTTATTGTGAAGTAGAAATATCTAGGAGCAACAACAGCTCAGCTGTGAAATAGTAGGCCACACAAGCTCACAGAACGGGACCGCTGAGTGCTGAATCACATAGAGGGTAAAAAATTGTCTGTCCTCGGTTGCAACACTCAATTCCGAGTTCCAAACTGGTGTAAAGCTGTCTGCCATTCTGCTCTGGAGCAGTGGAAACGCGTTCTCTGGAGTGACGAATCACTCTTCACCATATGGCAGTACAATCTGGCAGTACAAATCTGGGTTTGTCGGTTGCCAGGAGAACGCTACCTGCCCAAATGCAGAGTTGCCAATCTATAAAGTTTGGTGGAGGACAAACAATGGTAAGGGCTGTTTTTCATGGTTTGGGCTAGGCCCCTTAGTTCCAGTGAAGGGAAATCTTAAACGCTACTGCATACAATGACATTCTAGACGATTCTGTGCCTCCAACTTTGTGGCAACAGTTTGGGAAAGGACTTTTCCTGTTTGAGCATGACAATGCCCCCTGCGCACAAAGCGAGGTCCATACATAATTTTTTTGTTGAGATCAGTGTGGAAGATCTTGACTGGCCTGCACAGAGCCCTGACCTCAACCCCATCGAACATCTTTGGGATGAATTCGAACGCCGACTGCGAGCCAGGGATAATTGCCCAACATCAATGCCCAACCTCACTAATACTCTTGTGGCTGAATGGAAGCAAATCCCTGCAGCAATGTTCCAACATCTAGAAAGCCTTCCCAGAAGAGTGGAGGCTGTTATAGCAGCAAAGGATGGACCAACTCCATATTAATGCCCATAATTTTTTTATGAGATGTTCGACGAGCAGGTGTCCACATACTTCTGATTACGTAGTGTATTTTAAATCATGCTGGGTTAGTGTGTGGTAAGATGACAGGATAGCTATGGGATTACTGTGTTAGAGACAGCAAAAGCGGAAGACTTCACCTTGGCCTGGCCTTTTCAAAATTCTGTCTCTAGTTCTGATATTGTGTTTGACACCCCCTTTCAAGCCCCTGAACCTTAGCCCTGACCTTAACCCCACCCTCTTTTAAAAATGCAGATACATTAGTCCCATTAGACCTCAATGTTAGCCTACATTCTGGTAAAATTAATCCACCCAGATACCTTCCTGACTTGCCCATAGTGAGAAAGCTCAAATTGAGATGCTAATCAGTTATCTCGATGACGACTGCCTCCATGTCTTAACACAGGAAATGATAGCAGGTGCTGAGTGGGAATGTTGTCTTTGAGTGTGAAACAGACTAATGAGGAGATGTCTCCCACTCAATGGCTGTCTCTAAGCCATCTTTTTAGGGGCTCTCACGCATAAAATTGTTAGTTAATGTGAATACAGATTACATTTTATTTAGACTTTTTGAGTAGTTGACTAAAGTAATTGACTGGGATGCCTAAGAAACAGCTTTAGTAACATTGTGCCTTCGAGGGCAGGTGGATCAGGTCTGAGGAGCACACAGTGTGTTTCTGACACTGTGACGAAGTGTGTTTCTGACGCTGTTACACAGTGCGTGCACAGTGTCGGCAGGCTTCTGCTGTTTTGTCAGCATAGCCAGGGATTATTTTAATAACAATCATCACTTGCTGTCAATGTCAGCAACACCCAGCCAGCCGTCCTCCCACGTCCCAGCCGCCCCACTGACCGCTCCAACACTGCAGCTGAACGCTATTTCAGTTATAGCATTATAGCACCCACAAACGCCCCTCTGACCCCCCCGACCCCCTGCAGACGGCTTTAATGGGAATGACTGGCTGCTGATGGGGTTAGGAGTAGCTATAATGACTGACAGAATCAAATGAATGATGATGTGTTGCGAGAGGAGGGGTGAGGTGCGGTGGGGGAGCCGGGGGGGAATGCGAGGGTGTTGATTGGTATAAATAATTCACAAACAGACTCCCCCCCCACCCACTCACCCCCTCACCTCTCTGTCTGTACACTCCTCTGGCTTTTAGAAGAGTAGCCAGCCAATCGTCAGTCAATAAGTCCTCATCGTCCCAGACAGATAGCCAACCAGACAGACAAACAGGCGGTTAGGATAAATGCCTGGAGTAGTCAGATGTTTTGGCTTGCACACAATGTACAGTATTGCATATTGTGATGGTGTTTGTGGATTTAGTGGTCAGTGAGGATGTGGTTGATATGGCACGGTATTTGAAGTCACTGATCATGTAGTGCTGTATTAGATTGTGGTGAGATGGTGCTGAGTTAGTGGTTTGTTCAATAATTATTCAACACATTTCTGGTAAGTGCCATTGTGAGATTATGATTGTGGTTAGACCGTAGTAGGGCTGCCGAGTGTGAATTGGTATTTGGCACCCAGTCAGCTCTCATTAATCATAGGTCCCACTTTCTCACACTGACAGCCTTCCTGGCCCCATGCCATGCCTTCCTGAGTGTCCTGGGAAGGTGTGGGGACAGGGTGGCTTGAGCGTGGAGAAAGGCTGCTGACAGTCAACAGACACCCCTCTCATGTACTAATCCTCCTCCACCTCCCAATTGTCAAGCCCGTGTAAAGCCTGTGTTGAGAAACAAGATCATAGGTGAGTGAACTTGGCTGGGCCACCATGCACTTTTTGACAGTTTCAAATGTCAGGGGACCTAGTCATCCATGGCAATGTTGTCATTGTGTGGGCTAGCCACCCACTAAAGAGCTAGGGTATAAAACCAGTGATGGGTGGGTCTTGGCACAGTATACTAGACTAGAAAGAAGTGAGTTTAAGTATCTTAAAACCTCTTGTAGCTAGGGGGCACTATTTTTATGTTTGGAAAAATAACGTTCCCAAAGTAAACAGCCTATTTCTCAGGACCAGATGCTAGAATATGCATATAATTGACACATTAGGATAGAAAACACTCTAAAGTTTCCAAAACTGTCAAAATAGTGTCTGTGAGTATAACAGAACTGATATTGCAGGCGAAACCCTGAGAAAAATCTAACCAGGAAGTGGCTTCTATTTTGAAAACTCCATGTTCCATAGCCTCCCATTGCTCCATTTAAAGGGATATCAACCTGATTCCTTTTCCTATCGTTTCCTCGAGGTGTCAACAGTCTTCAGACATAGTTTCAGGCTTATTTTGAAGAATGAGCATGAACGACCACATTGCGTAAGTGGATAGGCGGGGGCTCTCAGAGTGAGTTGTGCGCAAAAGAGAAAGGCGGCCATTGTTACTCCCGGTCCTAGTGAACAGCCAACTGTCCCGGATGATATATTATCGAATAGATATTTGAAAAACACCCTGAGGATTGATTATAAAAAACGTCTGACATGTTTCTGTGGACATAATTTGGATATAATTTGGAATTTTTCTCTGCGTTGTTGTGACCGCTCTTTCCGGTGGATTCCTGGGCATAACGCACCAAACTAACGGAGGTATTTGGATATAAAAATATCTTTATGGAACAAAAGGAACATTTGTGGTCTAACTGGGAGTCTCGTGAGTGAAAACATCCGAAGATCATCAAAGGTAAACGATTAATTTGATTGCTTTTCTGATTTTCGTGACCAAGTTACGTGATGCTAAGTGTACTTATTGTTCTGTTGAGCGATCGATAAACTTACACAAACGCTTGTATTGCTTTCGCTGTGAAGCATAATTTCAAAATCTGAGACGACAGGTTGATTAACAAAAGGCTAAACTGTGTTTTGCAATATTGCATTTGTGATTTCATGAATATGAATATTTTCTAGTAATATCATTTGACTGTGGCGCTATGCTATTCAGCGTTGTTGATGACAATTATCCCGTATCAGGTATGGGTGGTTCAGAGAGGTTATAAGATATGAGGTGTATAGTGTATCTTCTTTTCATTATGGTGTACTATATCTTTGACATGAGAAGCAACATCTCCAGCACAGTACAAAAGAAAAGATAGTGATGCGTAAAAGTAAGTTTACTTACCATCAAGCTCCTGAGAGAGGAAGAGGTGTGTGAGTAGGAGATGATGGAACTCTAAAAATATATCATTTTTTAGATACACTGAAAATGTAAATGCAACATGTAAAGTGATGGTCCCATGTTTCATGATCTGATATAAAAGATCCCTGAAGTGTTTCATAAGCACAAAAAGCTTATTCCTCTCAAATGTTTTGCACACATTTGTTTACATCTCTGTTAGTGAGCATTAATCCTTTGCCACCTGACGGGTGTGGCCTATCAAGAAGCTGATTAACCCTCCCGATGCCTGCGCCCCCGCTGAAAATTAATTAGCATCATACAAAAATACCCATAAAAATCTGTCAGTTTAAGGTAGAGATATCTGGAGAAAGGTGTCAGACCAGGAGACATCCTGAAAATCGGTCTTCTCACATAACCGTCTGTAGCATCTGAACAGTTTGGCCTACAAAGTAGTATGACCCCTCTATGGAAAGATGGGACTCTCACGAACAGGATGGTGTTCTACGTTTTTCTACGACCCACACATGGGACTCGTCTGAAGATGGGACTCGTCTGAAGATGGGACTTGTCTGAAGTCGGTACTGCCAACTTCTGTTTGTAGCGTCTGAACAGTTTTTGCTACACACTAATATGACCCCTCTGTGTAAAGGTTGAGACTCTCACTAACATGTACATGTACGTGTTTTGCTCTAGGGCGCCCACAGGCCTCACAAGACTCATCTGAATGTCCCCCATTAACAGTCAGAAAAATACAGTACCAGTCAAAAGTTTGGATACACCTACTCATTCAAGGGTTTTTCTTTATTTTGATTATTTTCTACATTGTAGAATAATGGTGAAGACATAACAACTAATAGTAACCAAAAAAATGTTAAACAAATTAAAATATATTTTATATGAGATTCTTCAAAGTAGCCACCCTTTCAAAGTTGCACACTCTTTGCACATTCACCTGGAATGCTTTTCCAACAGTCGGATTTCCCACATATGCTGAGCACTTGTTGGCTGCTTTTCCTTCACTTTGCAGTCCAACTCATCCCAACCATCTCAATTGGGTTGGTCGGGTGAGTCATCTGATGCAACACTCCATCACTCTCTCCTTCATAGTCAAATAGCCCTTACACAGCCTGGAGGTGTGTTGGGTAATTGTCCTGTTGAAAAACAAATGATAGTCCCACTAAGCGCAAACAAGATGGGATGGCGTATCGCTGCAGAATGCTGTGGTAGCCATGCTGTTAAGTGGGCATTGAACTCTAAATAAATTACGGGAAGCGTCACCACTAAAGCACCCTCACACCATGACACCTCCTCCATGCTTCACAGTGGGAACCACACATGCGGAGATAGTCTGTTCACCTAGTCTCACGAAGACACGGCAGTTGGAACCAAAAATCTCACATTTGGACTCATTCAACCAAAGGATATATTTACACCGGTCTAATGTCAATTGCTCGTGTTTATTGGTCCAAGCAAGTCTCTTCTTCTCATTGGTGTCCTTTAGTAGTGGTTTCTTTGCAGCAATTCGACCATGAATGCCTGATTCACCCAGTCTCCTCTGAACAGTTGATGTTGTGTCTGTTACGTGAACTATGTGAAGCATTTATATGGACTGCAATTTCTGATGCTGGTAACTCTAATGATCCTTTCCTGTGGTGGTCGTCATGAGAGCCAGTTTCATCATAGGGCTTGATGGTTTTTGAAACTGCACAAAGAAACTTTTAAAGTTCTTGAAATTTTAAGGATTGACTGACCTTCTGTGTCTTCAAGTAATTTTTATTTTATTTGATTTATTTCACCTTTATTTAACCAGGTAGGCAAGTTGAGAACAAGTTCTCATTTACAATTGCGATCTGGCCAAGATAAAGCAAAGCAGTTCGACACATACAACGACACAGAGTTACACATGGAGTAAAACAAACATACAGTCAATAATACAGTATAAACAAGTCTATATACGATGTGAGCAAATGAGGTGAGATAAGGGAGGTAAAGGCAAAAAAAGGCCATGGTGGCAGAGTAAATACAATATAGCAAGTAAAACACTGGAATGGTAGATTTGCAGGAGAAGAATGTGCAAAGTAGAAATAAAAATAATGGGGTGTAAAGGAGCCAAATAAAAAAATATATTAAAAAAATACAGTAGGGAAAGAGGTAGTTGTTTGGGCTAAATTATAGGTGGGCTATGTACAGGTGCAGTAATCTGTGAGCTGCTCTGACAGTTGGTGCTTAAAGCTAGTGGGAGATAATTGTTTCCAGTTTGAGAGATTTTTGTAGTTCATTCCATGTCATTGGCAGCAGAGAACTGGAAGGAGAGGCGGCCAAAGAAAGAATTGGTTTTGGGGGTCACCAGAGAGATATACCTGCCGGAGCGCGTGCTACAGGTGGGTGATGCTATGGTGACCAGCGAGCTGAGATAAGGGGGGACTTTACCTTGCAGGGTCTTGTAGATGACATGGAGCCAGTGGGTTTGGCAACGAGTATGAAGCGAGGGCCAGCAAACAAGAGCGTACAGGTCGCAACGGTGGGTAGTATATGGGGCTTTGGTGACAAAACGGATTGCACTGTGATAGACTGCATCCAATTTGTTGAGTGGGGTATTGGAGGCTATTTTGTAAATGACATCGCCAAAGTCGAGGATTGGTAGGATGGTCAGTTTTACAAGGGTATGTTTGGCAGCATGAGTGAAGGATGCTTTGTTGTGAAATAGGAAGCCAAATCTAGATTTAACCTTGGATTGGAGATATTTGATGTGGGTCTGGAAGGAGAGTTTACAGTCTAACCAGACACCTAGGTATTTGTAGTTGTCCACGTATTCTAAGTCAGAGCCGTCCAGAGTAGTGATGTTGGACAGGCGGGCAGGTGCAGGCAGCGATCGGCATGGCATTGAAGCTTGCCTGGAGGGTTATTAACACAGTGTCCAAAGAGGGGCCAGAAGTATACAGAATGGTGTTGTCTGCGTAGAGGTGGATCAGAGACTCACCCGCAGCAAGAGCGACATCATTGATGTATACAGAGAAGAGAGTCAGTCCATGAATTGCACCCCCATAGAGACTGCCAGAGGTCCGGTCAGCAGACCCTCCGATTTGACACACTGAACTCTATCAGAGAAGTAGTTGGTGAACCAGGCGAGGCGATCATTTGAGAAACCAAGGCTGTCGAGTCTGCCGATGAGGATGTGGTGATTGACAGAGTCGAAAGTCTTAGCCAGATCAATGAATACGGCTGCACAGTAATGTTTCTTATCGATGGCGGTTAAGATATCATTTAGGACCTTGAGCGTGGCTGATGTGCACCCATGACCAGCTCTGAAACCAGATTGCATAGCAGAGATGGTATGGTGAGATTCGAAATGGTCGGAAATCTGTTTGTTGACTTGGCTTTCGAAGACCTTAGAAAGGCAGGGTAGGATAGATATAGGTCTGTAGCAGTTTGGGTCAAGAGTGTCCCCCCATTTGAAGAAGGGGATGACCGCAGCTGCTTTCCAATCTTTGGGAATCTCAGACGACACGAAAGAGAGGTTGAACAGGCTAGTAATAGGGGTGGCAACAATTTTGGGAGATAATTTTAGAAAGAAAAGGTCCAGATTGTCTATCACGGCTGATTTGTAGGGGTCCAGATTTTGCAGCTCTTTCAGAACATCAGCTGACTGGATTTGGGAGAAGGAGAAATGGGGAAGGCTAGGGCGAGTTGCTGTGGGGGGTGCAGTGCTGTTGACCAGGGTAGGAGTAGCCAGGTGGAAAGCATGGCCAGCCGTAGAAAAATGCTTATTGAAATTCTCAATTATAGTGGATTTATCAGTGGTGACAGTGTTTCCTATCTTCAGTGCAGTGGGCAGCTGGGAGGAGGTGTTCTTATTCTCCACGGACTTTACAGTGTCCCATAACTTTTTTGAGTTAGTATTGCAGGAAGCAAATTTCTGCTTGAAAAAGCTAGCCTTGGCTTTTCTAACTGCCTGTGTATAATGGTTTCTAGCTTCCCTGAACAGCTGCATATCACGGGGGCTGTTCGATGCTAATGCAGAATGCCATAGGATGTTTTTGTGTTGGTTAAGAGCAGTCAGGTCTGGGGAGAACCAAGGGCTATATCTGTTCCTGGTTCTAAATTTCTTGAATGGGGCATGCTTATTTAAGATGGTTAGGAAGGCATTTAAAAAAAAAACCAGGCATCCTCTACTGACGGGATGAGATCAATATCCTTCCAGGATACCCCGGCCAGGTCGATTAGAAAGGCCTGCTCGCTGAAGTGTTTCAGGGAGCATTTGACAGTGATGAGTGGAGGTTGCCTGTGTTTAAGGCTTTGGGGAGGTACCTGGTAGGTTCATTGATAATTTTGTGCGATTGAGGGCATCAAGCTTAGATTGTAGGATGGCTGGGGTGTTAAGCATGTTCCAGTTTAGGTCGCCTAGCAGCACGAGCTCTGAAGATAGATGGGGGGCAATCAGTTCACATTTGGTGTCCAGAGCACAGCTGGGGGCAGAGGGTGGTCTATAGCAGGCGGCAACGGTGAGAGACTTGTTTTTAGAGAGGAGGATTTTTAAAAGTAGAAGTTCAAATTGTTTGGGTACAGACCTGGATAGTAGGACAGAACTCTGCAGGCTATCTTTGCAGTAGATTGCAACACCGCCCCCTTTGGCAGTTCTATCTTGTCTGAAAATGTTGTAGTTTGGGATGAAAATTTCAGAATTTTTGCTGGTCTTCCTAAGCCAGGATTCAGACACAGCTAGAACATCCAGGTGGGCAGAGTGTGCTAAAGCAGTGAATAAAACAAACTTAGGGAGGAGGCTTCTGATGTTAACATGCATGAAACCAAGGCTATTACGGTTACAGAAGTCATCAAAAGAGAGCGCCTGGGGAATAGGAGTGGACCTAGGCACTGCAGGGCCTGGATTCACCTCTACATTGCCAGAGGAACAGAGGAGGAGTAGGATAAGGGTACGGCTAAAAGCAATAAGAATTGGTCATCTAGAACGTCTGGAACAGAGAGTAGAAGGAGTTTTCTGGGGGCGATAAAATAGCTTCAAGGTATAATGTACAATAATAATATAATGTAATGATGGACTGTCATTTCTCTTTGCTTATTTGAGTTGTTCTTGCCATAATATGGATTTGGTCTTTTACCAAATAGGACTATCTTTTTGTTATTAAAATATATATTTGGACATTTCTGGTTACTACATGATTCCATATGTGTTATTTCATAGTTTTTATGTCATCACTATTATTCCACAATGTATAAAATAGTAAAGGAAAACCCTAGATTGAGTAGATGTGTCCAATCCTTTGACTGGTACTCTGTATATGGAAACTATTTATTGACAAAAATAAAATGATCGAATGTATTTAACATACATGTAAAAAGCGATCATTGGACTCACTTGGACTCAATTACTTGTGTCATTACCTTCCCTATATCTGTCTTTTCCCAAGCTCTGTTCCCTGCTTCGGGATTAATTATCTTATGTCCGTGTTACCCGTGTTTCCGACGCTGTTCCTGTCTTGTTTCCGTGTCTGTTCCCGAATAAATGTCTGACTCCCCATACCTGCTTCTCCTGGCCGGCGTCGGTCCTTACAACTAACCAGATGGCCACAGCTATACTCAGCAAAAAAAGAAACGTCCTCTCACTGTCAACTGCGTTTATTTTCATCAAATTTAACATGTATATATTTGTATGAACATAAGATTCAACAACTGAGACATAAACTGAACAAGTTCCACAGACATGTGACCAACAGAAAATAATAATGCGTTCCTGAACAAAGGCCCTCACCCTCCGATCCAACAGGTCCCAGACGTGCTCAATGGGATTGAGATCCGGGCTCTTCACTGGCCATGGCAGAACACTGACATTCCTGTCTTGCAGGAAATCACGCACAGAACGAGCAGTATGGCTGTTGGCATTGTCATGCTGGAGGGTCATTTCAGGATGAGCCTGCAGGAACGGTACCACATGATGGAGGAGGAGTCTTCCCTGTAACGCACAGCGTTGAGTGTATGCCTGCAATGACAACAAGGTCAGTCCGATGATGCTGTGACACACTGCCCCAGACCATGACGGACCCTCCAAATCGATCCTGCTCCAGTGTACAGGCCTCGGTGTAACGCTCATTCTTTCGACGATAAACGCGAATCCGACCATCACCCCTGGTGAGACAAAACCGCCTCTCGTCAGTGAAGAGCACTTTTTGCCAGTCCTGTCTGGTCCAGCGACGGTGGGTTGGTGCCCATAGGCAACGTTGTTGCCAGTGATGTCTGGTTAACAACAGGCCTACAAGCCCTCGGTCCAGCCTCTCTCACCCTGTTGAGGACAGTCTGAGCACCAATGGAGGGATTGTGCATTCCTGGTGTAACTTGGGCAGTTGTTGTTGCCATCCTGTACCTGTCCCGTAGGTGTAATATTCGGATGTACCGATCCTGTGCAGGTGTTGTTACACGTGGTCTGCCACTGTGAGGACGATCAGCTGTCCATCCTGTCTCCCTGTAGGGCTGTCTTAGGTGTCTCACAGTACTGGCATTACAATTTATTGCCCTGGCCACATCTGCATTCCTCATGCCTCCTTGCAGCATGCCTAATGCACGTTCACGCAGATGTGCAGGGACCATGGGCATCTTTCTTTTGCTGTTTTTCAGAGTCAGTAGAATGACCTCTTTAGTGTCCTGTGTTTTAATATTTTGATTTTTACGAATTATCTTTGAAAGACAGGGTCATGAAAAATTGACGTTTCTTTTTCTTGCTGAGTTTAGATAACCAAATAGCAAGATCCTATACTGCCAGTGCCAGCCCATAGCCACATGTTTAGCCAGCTAGCAAATGTTAGCATATTCACTAGCTAGCACAACATGTCTAGCTAAGGACACTGCACTAACTCAGCAGCTGTTTCTGTGTGTTTTTGTGTGACTGGCTCATTCATGGATGTATTTTTTTTAACTAGGGAAGTCAGTTAAGACCAAATTCTTATTTACAATGACAACCTACCCTGGTCCAATTGTTCATGGACTCCCAATCACAGCTGGATGTGATACAGCCTGGATTTGAACCAGGTACTGTAGTGACACCTCTTGCACTGAGATGCAGTGCCTTAGACTGTTGTGCCAGTCCAAGGGAAGTTGTTGATAAGTATCTATTGGCAGTGAGATTCTCGATGTGTTTCATGCTTAAGTGTGTCTGCTAAATGACAAAAATGTAAATTATGAATTAGTGTCAATTGGATGGGTATGCTCTATTCTGTACAGTCAACACATTGAGATTAGAATATCTGTGAAGCAACAATCAAGCATTAATCTGTGTAAGTGATTGTAAGAGTGTGTGTTCTGTGTGGGTGTACTTGTTCGGTGGAACAGAGGCAGAGGTGGCTAGGGCATGTCGCTGGAACTAATTTCTCCATATTTATCTTGGCCAGAGAGAATGCGCTAAGGGGATAGCATCTGGTGCTAACTGGACCATGCTAACTCCTTAGATGTGCATTACTTGTTCAAGTAAGTTGGCTAAAGCCTAGCATCTGGTGTTAGTTGGACCGTGCAAACCCCTTTATCAGCTCTGCTGCACTTTCTTACAGTTGGTTAGCACAAGGCTGGCTGCGTCTGGTGTGAACTAGCATGCTAACTTGCTGTGTTGTTTGTCTTTGTCCACTTCTTTAACATCTCTAGCTGGGATGTAGTTTACACTATAAATCACCCGCTCTATGATTTGGAATAAGGGTCAGTGGTAGTTCATCGTCTACATAAAAGGAAATAAGCAAAAAAAGACTATGAAGAAAAGGAAACCATGTTTTTAGTCCCTGTTGGCCTTTCCTCTCCTGTCTTAAAGTATCTCTACCCTGTGAGAATGTGAACCTTTCTCCACCACCCCTCCCTCTCACTTCACAGAAAATGTATGATACAGTATATCAGTTAGTGCCATGAGCATGGTGTTGATCAATCAATTAATCACATTTATTTATAAAGCCCTTTTTACATCAGCAGATGTCACAAAGTGCTACACAGAAGCCCAAACAGCAAGCAATGCAGATGTAGAAGCGCGGTGGCTATGAAAAACTCCCTAGAAAGGCAAGAACCTAGGAAGAAACCTAGAGAGGAAACTATTTCTGAGGTGGGGCCAGTCCTCTTCTGGCTATACCGGGTGTAGATTGTAAGAGTGGCCATTAAGGCCAAATTGTTCTTCAAGATGTTCAAACGTTCATAGATGACCACCAGGGTCAAATAGTAATCACAGTGGTTGTAGAGGGTGCAACAGGACAGTACCTCAGGAGTAAATATCAATTGGCTCTTCATAGCCGAGTATACTGTAGCTGCTGTTCGGCGCAAATTGTGTCTGTGTTCTTTGAGAAGGCCTGATTAATGACGTGAGGCTGACCGCACCACTGCCTTAGTGCCTCAGCCATATATCACTTGACTAACGTTCTTAGAGGAGCATCCCTATGCCACTCTCCCTTTGTGAGTCCTGCAATAGTGCAGTGCTGCCGTCACTGTAACCCTTGGTCTGTAATATAAAAGAGCAGTCCAGCTGGGTGACTAACCCAGGGCAGACTATGACTGTAGTCACTCTTCTATCTCTATTACTTAGTAGTATGTATTATTCAGTTAGCTAGTGACATTACATGTATCTAGGTGAAAACAGAATCATATTACAGAGAGAACAGGATATCTTTAATCAAGCAGCTTTAGGCATCCGAAGAGGAGACAAGGTACCGGTATAAAAACCAGATGAGGAGACAGGGTGGTAGTGCTTGTAATAAAGGCCACTTCTTGCTGACTTGGTGTGTTTGTAGAGACTGAGAGTCAGACCTGTGTTGGCCTGCAAAGTCAATCAGAGCTTCATTAAAGGCTTAAATGAGTTTGTATGGATTTAATAGGTGACCTGCCCACCTGGGCTGTATTGAGCCGATTCAACAGGGCCCTTGGCCCTCGGCTCTGGTCCACAGGGAAATTAAAGGCTTTGCAAAGAGGCCAAGTTAATAGCTGGGGTTAATAGTTTCTATTTGGTCTTAGTGATTAGTTAATCAAAGACATGGTCCTCTATTGTGACACTATGCACAACATGCACAAACACAAACACATGTAGAACCGTTTATGTACTCTGTTATGTACTGTACAGCTGTTTTGTCCATGTGTGTATTTGTGTCTACACATTAATATGTTTTGTCCTTGTGATTATATACACGGTGCATTCGGAAGTATTCAGACCCCTTGACTGTTTCCACATTTTGTTACGTTACAGCCTTATTCCAAAATGTATTAAATTGTTTTTTTCCCCCTCATCAATCTACAAACAATAACCCATAATGACAAAGCAAAAAACAAATGAAATATAACATTTACATAAGTAATCAGACACTTTACCTTTGGCAGCAATTACAGCCTATAATCTTTGTGGGTATGTTGCTACAAGCTTGGCACACCTGTATTTGGGGAGTTTCTCCCATTCTTCTCTGCAGATCCTCTCAAGTTCTGTCAGGTTGGATGGGGTGCATCGCTGCATAGCTATTTCAGGTCTCTCCAGAGATGTTCAATCGTGTTGAAGTCCAGGCTATGGCTGGGCCACTTAAGGACATTCAGAGACTTGTCACGAAGCCACTCCTGCATTGTCTTGGTTGTGTGCTTGGGTCTTGGTTAACTCCAGACCTGACTGCCCTCGACCAGCACAAAAACATCCTGTGGCGTACTGCACTAGCATCGAATAGTCCCAACGATATGCAACTTTTTAGGGAAGTCAGGAACCAATACACACAGTCAGTTAGGAAAGCAAAGGCTAGTTTTTTCTAACAGAAATGTGCATCCTGCTGCTCTAACTCCAAAAAGTTCTGGGACACTGTAAAGTCCATGGAGAAGAAGAGCACCTCCTCCCAGATGCTCACTGCACGGAGGCTAGGAAACACTGTCACCACCGATAAATCCACGATAATCGAGAATTTCAAGAAGCATTTCTCTACGGCTGGCCATGCTTTCCTCCTGGCTACCCCAACCTCGGCCAACAGCTCCGCACCCCCTGCAGCTACTTGCCCAAGCCTCCCCATTTTCTCCTTCACCCAAATACAGACAGCAGATGTTCTGAAAGAGCTGCAAAGCCTGGACTCGTACAAATCAGCTGGGCTAGATAATCTCTAAAATTATCCGCCGCCATTGTTGCAACCCCTATTACTAGTCTGTTCAACCTCTCTTTTGTATCGTCTGAGATTCCTAAAGATTAGAAAGCTGCCACGGTCATCTCCCTCTTCAAAGGGGGTGACACTCTAGACCCAAACTGTTACAGACCTATATCCATCGTGCCCTGCCTTTCCAAAGACTTCTAAAGCCAAGTTAACAAACAAATCATTGACCATTTCGAATCACACCGTACCTTCTCCGCTGTGCAATCCGGTTTCCGAGCTGGTCACGGGTGCACCTCAGCCACACTCAAGGTATTAAACAATATCAAAACCGCCATCGATAAAGACAGTACTGTGCAGCCGTCTCAATTGATCTGGCCAAGGCTTTCGACTCAATCATCGTATTCTTATCGGCAGACTTATCGTCAGACTCAACAGCCTCGGTTTCTGAAATGACTCTCTCGACTGGTTCACCAACTACTTCTCAGATATAGTTCAGTGTGTCAAATCGGAGGGCCTGTTGTCTGGACCTCTGGCAGTCTCTATGTATATATCAATGATGTCGCTCTTGCTGCTGGTGATTCCTTGATCCACCTCTACGCAGACAACACCATTCTGTATACATCTGGCCCTTCTTTGGACACTGTGTTAGCAAACCTCCAAACAAGCTTCAAAGCCAAACAACACTCCTTCTGTGGCTTCCAACTGCTCTTAAATGCTAGTAAAACGAAATGCATGCTCTTCAACCGATCGCTGCCCGAAACTCCCGCCCGACTGGCATCGCTATTCTGGACGGTTCTGACAACTATAACAGGAACAAATGTCAGAAATTGCTGAAGTTGGAGACTTATATCTCCCTCACTAACTTTAAGCATCAGCTATCTGAGCAGCTCACAGATCGCTGCATCTGTACACAGCCCATCTGTAAATAGCCCATCACACGACATACCTCATCCCCATATTGTTTTTATTTACTTTTTTTTGCTCTTTTGCACACCAGTATTTCTACTTGCACATCATCATCTGCACATCTATCACTCCAGTGTTAATTTGCTAAATTGTAATTACTTCGCTACTATGGCCTATTTATTGCCTTACCTCCTTAGGAGGTTTTTTTCCATTTGCACACACTCCATATAGATTTTTCTATTGTTAATGACTGTACTTTTGTTTATCCCATGTGTAACTCTGTGTTGTTGTGTTTTGTCTCACTGCTTTGCTTTATCTTGGCCAGGTCGCAGTTGTAAATGAAAACTTGTTCTCAACTGGTCTACCTGTTTAAATAAAGGTTAAATAAAAAAATAAGACGCAACGCTAGGCATTCCTTTCAAGGAGTTCAATCTTGGTTTCATCAGACCAGAGAATGTTGTTTCTCATGGTCCGAGAGTCCTTTAGGTGCCTTTTGGCAAGCTCCAAGTGGGCTGTCATGTCTCTTTTTCTGAGGAGTGGGTTCCATCTGGCCACTCTACAATAAAGGCCTGATTGTGGAGTGCTGCAGAGATAGATGTCCTTCTGGAAGGTTCTGCCATCTCCACAGAGGAACTCTGGGGCTCTGTCAGAGTGACCATCGGGTTCTTGGTCACCTCCCTGACCAAGGCCCTTCTCACCCGATTGCTCAGTTTGGCCGGGCAGCCAGCTCTTGGAAGAGTCATGGAGGCCACTGTGTTCTTGGGGATGTTCAATGCTGCAGAAAAGTTTTGGTACCCTTCCCCAGATCTGTGCCTCCACACAATATTGTCTCGGAGCTCTATGGACAATTCCTTTGTCATCAGGGCTTGGTTTATGCTCTGACATGCACTGTCAACTGTTGGACCTTACAGTATATAGACATGTTTGTGCCTTTCCAAATCATGTCCAATCAATTGACATTATGGACTCCAATCAAGTTATAGAAATGTCTCAAGGATGATCAACCAGGTGAAGCATACTATTACTGTACTTTAGTAGTATGCTTCACCTGGTGAAATGTTTGATAGAATGCCAAGAGTGTGCAAAGCTGGGTGTGCATTCCCTTGAAGAATCTCAAATATAAAATATATATTTGGATTTGTTTAACACTTTTTTGTTTACTACATGATTCAAAATGTGTTATTTCATAGTGTTGATGTCTTCACTTTTATTCTACAATGTAGAAAATAATTTAAATAAAGAAAAACCCTTGAATGAGTAGGCGTGTTCAAACTTTAGACTGGTGCTGTATGTATACTTTTACATTTGCGTGTGTGTGTGTTTCTCTGTCTGTGTGCCTGTGTGCGGACTTGAGTGTATGCATTTGTGTTTGTCTGTGTGAGTGTGCATGTGTGTCTTTGTGTTTCAATCTGTGTTTATATGGCCCCTGAGAGCACTGTGTGAGTGGGCTGTGGTCTGTAATGGTTGCAGCATTACAGTTGTGATTTAGGTGAAGACTAAAGGGCCCATCAAGACACTGTGTAATTTATTGAATGGCTTTATGATGGATGAGATACTTTGGAGGTTCAGTTAAACAATAAGAATGCAATGCAGGAAGAGACATGGCACGAGGGAGGGAGTGGGAAGAAAAGTGTACAGACAATTGTCTTCCCAAGAAGTGACAATGAAGGGCGGAAAGAAGCTTCCAGCAAAGGACTAGATTGATGCGTTGTCTTGTATAATAAGAGCAGCACTCATGGGCACTACCATAGTGGGGAAAAATGGGAATTATTATTGAAACCATTACAAAAAAAAATCATTCAAGGGTTTATCTTTATATTTACTATTTTCTACTATGTAGAATAAAAACGATTTAACTATTTAATAACACATATGGAATAATGTAGTAACCAAAAAAGTGTTAAACGGAATATATTTATTATTGTAGATTCTTCAAGTAGCCACCCTTTGCCTTGATGACAGCTTTGCACTCGCTTGGCATTCTCTTAACCAGCTTCACCTGGATGCTTTTCCAACATTGTTGAAGGAATTCCCACATATGCTGGGCACTTTTTGGCTGTTTTTCCTTCACTCTGCGGTCCAACTCATCCCAACTATCTCAATTGGGTTAAGGTCGTGTGATTGTTGAGGCCAGGTCATCTGATGCAGCACTCCATCACTCTCCTTCTTGGTCAAAAATCCCGTACAAAATCAAATCAAATCTAAAATCAAATGCGAGGGTTAACATGTTTAAATATTTTACTCACGTCTGCTGCAGTGAAGGAGAGTCTGCAGGTTTTGGTTGCGGGCCGTGTCAGTGGCACTGTATTGTCCTCAAAGCGGGCAAAAAAGTTATTTATTCTGCCTGGGAGAAAGACATCCTGGTCTGTGACAGGGCTGGTTTTCTTTTTGTAATCCGTGATTGACTGTAGACCCTGCCACATACCTCTTGTGTCTGAGCCGTTGAATTGCGACTTTACTTTGTCTCTATACTGACGCTTAGCCTGTTTGATTGCCTTGCGGAGGGAATAGCTACACTGTTTGTATTCGGTCATGTTTCCGGTCACCTTGCCCTGGTTAAAAGCAGTGGTTCGCGCTTTCAGTTTCACGTGAATGCTGCCATCAATCCACGGTTTCTGGGTGGGAATGTTTTAATCGTTGCTATGGGAACGACATCGTCAATGCACTTTCTAATGAACTCCCTCACCGAATCAGCGTATTCGTCAATGTTGTTGTTGGAAGCAATGTGGAACATATCCCAATCCACGAGCCTCAGGATATGTGGTTTCCAGTTTGCAAAGAGTCAAATAAAGTTAGTTCAGGGCCATCGATGTGTCTGCTTGGGGGGGAATATATATACGGCTGTGATTATAATCGAAGAGAATTCCGTTGGTAGATAATGCGGTCGACATTTGATTGTGAGGAATTCTAAGTCAGGTGAACAGACTGACTTGTATGTTGTTGTGATCACACCACGTCTCGTTAATCCTAAGGAATATGCCCCCGCCCCTCTTCTTTCCAGAAATATGTATTTTTCTGTCGCCACTCGTTACCTGTATTAATGGCACCTGTTTGAACTTGTTATCAGTATAAAAGACACCTGTCCACAACCTCAAACAGTCACACTCTGAACTTCACTATGGTCAAGACCAAAGAGCTGTCAAATTCATTTAAAATCCTACAATGTGATTTTCTGGATTTTATTTTCTCATTTTGTCTGTCATAGTTGAAGTCTACCTATGATGAAAATTACAGGCCTCCCTCTGTCACGGTCCTCCTCCTCTTCATCTGAAGAGGAGAGGCGAGAAGGATCAGAGGACCAAAATGCGGCGTGGTATGTGTTCATAGTGAATTTTAATAAAGAAAACACTGAACACTGCAACACTATACAAAAACAATAAACCAATGACGACCGTGAAGCTACAAATGAGACCTGTGCTGACACAAGCCACTAACATAGACAATCACCCACAAACAAACAGTGCAACCCAGGCTACCTAAGTATGATTCTCAATCAGAGACAACTAATGACACCTGCCTCTGATTGAGAACCATACTAGGCCGAAACATAGAAATCCCCAAATCAGAGAAAATCAAACAGACTGCCCACCCAACTCACGCCCTGACCATACTAAATAAATACAAAACAAAGGAAATAAAGGTCAGAACGTGACAGTACCCCCACCCAAAGGTGCGGACTCCGGCCGTAAAATCTTAACCTATAGGGGAGGGTCTGGGTGGGCGTCTGTCCGTGGTGGCGGCTCTGGCACGGGACGCGGACCCCACTTCACCATTGTCTTAGTCCGCCTCATTGTCCGCCTCCGTGGCTTCCTAACCATGGCAACCCTTCTCAATGGACAGAGGGGCAGCTCGGGACAGCGGGGAGGCAGCTCGGGACAGAGGGGCGGCAGCTCGGGACAGAGGGGCGGAAGCTCTGGACAGTTGGGCGGAAGCTCGGGACAGAGGGGCGGAAGCTCGGGACAGAGGGGCGGAAGCTCGGGACAGAGGGGCGGGGGCTCTGGCGCCTCTGGGCTGAGGAGCTCTGGCGCCTCTGGGCTGAGGGGCTCTGGCAGCAGCGCCGGACAGGCGGGAGACTCCGGCAGCAGCGCCGGACAGGCGGGAGACTCCGGCAGCAGCGCCGGACAGACGGGAGACTCCGGCAGCAGCGCCGGACAGGCGGGAGACTCCGGCAGCAGCGCTGGACAGGCGGGAGACTCCGGCAGCAGCGCCGGACAGGCGGGAGACTCCGGCAGCAGCGCCGGACAGGCGGGAGACTCCTGCAGCAGCGCCGGACAGACAGGACCACCTGCAGGGAGGAGACAGAGAGACAGCCTGGTGCGTGGGGCTGCCACAGGAACCACCAGGCTGCAGAGATCTTCAGGAGACTTGGTGTTAGGAGGAGGCACCTGAAGTACCGGGCTGTGGGGGAGCACTGGAGCTCTGGTGCGCAAACTTGGCACCACTTCCCCAGGCTGGACAACTACTCTAGCCCGGACCCTCCAGAGTGCAGGCACAGGTTGAACCGGGCTGTGGGTAAGCACGGGAGATCTAGTGCTTACTACGCGCACCTCTCCCTTAGCGGAGACACAGCACGCAGAGCCGGCGCAGGATACCCTGGACCAAAACTGCGTACCGGCGACCAGACCCGCTGAGCAGGCACCATACACCCTGGCTCGATGCCCGCACTCGCATGACACTCTCGGGGGGCTGTCCTATAGCGCACCGGGCTATGGACACGTACTGGCGACACCGTGCGCTTAACCACATAACACGGTGCCTGACCAGTAACGCGCTGCTTATAATAAGCACAAGGAGTGAGCTCAGGTCTGCTACCTGGCTTAGCTCCACACCTCGTGTGCCCCACCCCAAATTTTTTTGGGGGGCTGCCTCTCGTACCTGTCGCACTGCCGTGCTGCCTTAGACAACCTTATTCTCCTGTAACCTTCCTCGCACTGCTCCATCGAATCCCAGGCGGGCTCCGGCACTCTCCCTGGGTCGATCGCCCATCTGTCTATCTCCTCCCAAGTTGTGTAGTCCTGTGATGCTGGCCGCTGTTGTTGTTGCTGCTGCTGCTGTCGTCGCTGTCTTTTACCACGCCGCTTGGTCCTTGGTTGGTAGGTGATTCTGTCACGGTCTTCCTCCTCTTCATCTGAAGAGGAGAGGCGAGAAGGATCAGAGGACCAAAATCACCCACAAACAAACAAAGTGCAACCCAGGCTACCTTAGTATGATTCTCAATCAGAGACAACTAATGACACCTGCCTCTGATTGAGAACCATACTAGGCCGAAACATAAAAATCCCCAAATCATAGAAAATCAAACATAGACTGCCCACCCAACTCACGCCCTGACCATACTAAATAAATACAAAACAAAGGAAATAAAGGTCAGAACGTGACACTCTCATCTTTTTAAGTGGGAGAACTTGAACAATTGGTGGCTGACTAAATACTTTTTTGCCCCACTGTATATATATATATATAATTTGTATTGTATTTATTTATTTATTTACAATATCATGAAAACACAATATCAAACTGTACAGAGACATTCAGGATCCATGTAAGACCATCACAAACATGTCCTTTCATGACATAATGTACAGTGCTTTGCAAAAGTATTCATCCCCTTGGCGTTCTTCCTATTTTCTTGCATTACAACCTGTAATATAAACAGATTTTATTTGGATTTCATGTAATGGACATACACAAAATAGTCCAAATTGGTGAAGTGAAATGAAAAAAAAGAACTTGTTTAAAAAAAATGTAAAAAACGGAAAAGTGGTGCTGCATGTGTATTCAACCTTTGCAATGAAGCCCCTAAATACGATCTGGTGCAACCAATTACCTTCAGAAGTCAAAATATTTGTTAAATAAAGTCCACCTGTGTGCAATCTAAGTGTCACATGATCTGTCACATGATCTCAGCATATATTAGCAGTCGACCGATTATGATTTTTCTATGCCAATACCGATACCGATTGTTGGAGGACCAAAAAAACGTTGATACCGATTAATTGGCCGATTTTTATATATATATTTGTAATAATGACAATTACAACAATACTGAATTAACACTTATTTTAACTAAATATAATACATCAATAAAGTCATTTGAGTCTGAAAAAATAAATAATGAAACCTTTTCAATTTGGTTTAAATAATGCAAAAACAAAGTTTTGGAAAATAAATTAAAAGTGCAAAATGTGCCTTGTAAAAAGCTAACGTTTAAGTTCCTTGCTGAGAACAAATGAAAGCTGGTGGTTCCTTTTATAATGAGTCTTCAATATTCCCAGGTACGAAATTTTAGTTTGTAATATTGTCGTGTCTTTGGCATCATTAAACTGAAGACTTATTTATCAAATATTATTATTACTACGCGATTAAACTGATTAATCATGTAACTGTAATTACCTAGGAAGTCGGGGCACCAAGGAAAATATTTAGATTACAAAGTTATAATTTTCCTTTTATAACTTTTCAGATATTTTAATATCTGATCAATTAGTCTTCTGATTAATGACTTATTCTTTATTTTACCTCACATTAGTCTCATTCCAAACGTCGTAAATGGTTGGTTTTCTGCACGAACCCAGTCTTCACTATGAGTCATCCATACATCAATTGTCTTAAATCATTTATTTACTAACTAAGTAATAACACAGAAATGCATAAACAAACAGTAGATAGTTACAAGGAATTGATAACGGAGTTTCCCTAATGGGATAAACCGGTATCGCGGCTTGGTGGACAAAAAGGGAAGTGGGGGTCAACTGAGATGAGACACTGCAAAGTTGATAATTATAACAATTGAAATGCTAATCCTTTGCACATGAACGCTCACTCATTCGGGAATAATTGCAATCAATATATATATTTACGCTCAGTGTGTTGCCTGGATCTCTGTTGAAAAGTTTGTTTCTGTTGGAGAGTCTGTCCGCCCTCTCTCTCTCTCTGTCGTGGTTAGACTAGACAGTTCAGAGTGACATTCATTCATGTCGT
This sequence comes from Oncorhynchus mykiss, assembly GCF_013265735.2. Classification (NCBI taxonomy): domain Eukaryota; kingdom Metazoa; phylum Chordata; class Actinopteri; order Salmoniformes; family Salmonidae; genus Oncorhynchus; species Oncorhynchus mykiss. Next base: position 23,590,806 of record NC_048576.1, read on the forward strand.
TATGGAATAGATGTTTCGGTGGTTAACGGTCGTCGCGTTCAATGATACCGAATTCCCCACAGCAGGTCAGGGACAAAGTTGTGGAGAAGTACAGATCAGGGTTGGGTTATAAAAAAATATCAGAAACTTGAACATCCTACAGAGCACCATTAAATCCATTATAATTTTTTTTTAAATAATATGGCACCACAACAAACCTGCCAACAGAGGGTCGCCCACCAAAACTCAGACCAGGCAAGGAGAAGATTAATCAGAGAGGCAACAAAGAGACCAAAGATAACCCTGAAAGAGCTGCATAGCTCCACAGCAGAGATTGGAGTATCTGTCCATAGGACAATTTTAAGCCGTACACTCCACACAGCTGGGCTTTACGGAAGAATGGCAAGAAAAAAGCCATTGCTTATTAAAGAAAAAATTAAGCAAACAGGTTCGGTTTTTGCCAAAAGGCATGTGGGAGACTCTCCAAACATATGCAAGAAGGTACTCAGGGGGGTTGAGAGCTTTTTGGCCATCAAGGAAAACGCTATGTCTGGCGCAAACCCATCACCTCCATCACCCCAAGAGCACCATCCGTGAAGTGAAGCATGGTGGTGGCAGCATCATGCTGTGGGGATGTTTTTCATCAGCATGGACTGGGAAACTGGTCAGAATTGAATAAATGATGGATGGCGCTAAATACAGGAAAATCTTTAGGGAATCCTGTTTCAGTCTTCCAGAGAATTTGAGACTGGGACAGAGGTTCACCTTCCAGCAGGACAATGACCCTAAGCAGACTCGTAAAGCAACACTGGAGTGGTTTAAGGGGAAACATTTAAATGTCTTGGAATGGCCTAGTCAAAGCCCAGACCTCATTCAAATTGAGAATCTGTGGTATGACTGTATACCAGCGGAACCCGTCCAACTTGAAGGAGCTGCATGTCTTATTTCTTGTTTGTTCCACAATAAAAAATATTTAGCATCTTCAAAGTGGTAGGCATGTTGGTTGTGTAAATCAATTGATACAACCCCCCCCCCCCCCCCCCCCCCCCTCCAAATTCCAGGTTGTAAGGCAACAAAATAATTAAAATGCTAAGGGTGAATACTTCCGCAAGCCATTGTAGTTCCCCTCTCTCCCATCTTCCCCTCAAGTCCACCCCCAGTACCCTCCCTCCTGACTGGTTGAGGGTGAGGGATGAGAGAGAGAGGAGCATCTGCACTGTCAGTCAGAGTGGCTCCATAGTGACTGTATTATTCATGTGCCCTACCCTACAAACCCCTGTTATCTAGTGCAACCTACCTTCCATTCTGACTGTTGAGTGTCACACTGTACTGCTCAGTGCTTCCTGTCTAACCTAGTCATTCAGCTCCACCACAGCAGACAATCTGGCATCAGCCACCTCCCATTCACAGAGAGGAGGGAAAGACCCAGTGCTTCGCTAGGACAGCATTAGGGTGACATCAGACTTCTACAGACTTCTACAGTGCATCCCCTTCACAGAGCAAAAAGTGAGGAACATCCACCAGTTTGATTAATTCATGAAATCCGCTGCTTATACAGTACAGTAGTAGTATGTCAGTGGAGACTCCTCAGAGGAGGAAGGGGACAACAATCCTCCTCAGTGAATTTCATAAAAATAAAGTTTTTAAAACATTGAAAAATCATTTTTAGATTAAACTATACTAAATATATTCACGTCACCAAATAATTGATTAAAACACACTGTGTTTTACAATGAAGGTCTACAGTAGCCTCAACAGCACTCTGCAGGGTAGCACAATGGTGTAGCCGAAGGACAGCTAGCGTCCGTCCTCTTCTTGGTACATTGATTTCAATACAAAACATAGGAAACTCATGGTTCTTCCATAGACTTACACAGTAATTATGACAACTTCCGGAGGACATCCTCCAACCTGTCAGAGCTCTTGCAGAATGAATTGACATGTTGTCCACCCAATCAAAGGATCAGAGAATGAATCTAGTACTGAAAGCATAAGCTGCACTGCAGTGAATAACGTGGTGAGTAGTTGACTCAAAGAGAGAGAAAGACAATAGTTGAACAGTTTTTAACAAATTAATGTCTTTAAAACTGAAAAAGAAGCAAGAGAGCGAGAGATTATGTAATTTTCACTTTCAGTTTTGCTTACTTAGTTAGCAAATGCAGCTAGCTAGTTCAGTGACTCAAACACCCAGCTCAAACAGAGGGATGCTATGTTAGGTAGCTGGCTTTGACTATCCACCACAAAACTAGAACTCTTCCAAGTCAAGTTAAGCTTTTGGTTTTATTAATTTATTACCACAGGAGCCTGCCGGTGTAACTGCTAACTGACTATACACTGTAACGTTACTGCATGATTGTAGCGGGTTTACTAACGCATTAGTTCTATTAGCTAAGTTGACAATGACATTACTGTAGCTAATATGAGGACAACGATGTAGGCTGTGTGTAGCGGTTATGACATGGTTTGGCTTGTAAAGGTTTTTTGCCTGGTCACATACAGCTGATGTGTTGTTCATTGAAGTCCACAAATGAAGGGAAAAGGTGAGAGGAGGAGAGTACATAGAGGCGAGAAGGAATACAACGTGGCTGCTCTGAAAGTGAACTGTGTTTATACAGGATCAGGGCTATATTCATTCCGCCGATTCTGTTGAAAAGAAAATCTTAAACGGAAGCAAATGAAATGGGGATTAAAATACCTGAATTTGTCCAATAGAAACTCTCGTTTGCAACTGTTTAACTACTGATTACACCCTAGATAAGCTAGATGCGGACAAAGGTGTGCAAGGTGGTATTGAATGCGTCACTGTCTGTCCATGTGTCACTGTCTGTCAGCTCAGTTTTTTCTCTCGACCTGTGTGCACCTACGTTGTAAACTTTCATTCATAGGCTAGGTTGTATCAAACTCATTATGGGTATAGGGAGTATTTGGGTAGTAGCCTAAACATATCGATGTTACTTTGAACTGGGTGAATCGAAAATGAATGACAGTCATCCAGCATGCTGTAATAGAAAAAAGGCCATGTTCATGAAAAAATGTAATTGTCCTCCCTCATCATCAACGGCACTGACCGCCACTGTCATATGTCATATCTCCTATATCTCCTCTGCACTTTTACTCTCATCCATCCACCTGTTTTCACTCTCTCTTTTCCATGGTAGGTGGTATTTTATAATGCAGGTCCATGTGTAAAAGCAGAGAGAACAGCTTGATGTGGGCTTCCACAGCCTCTTGTACCTGTCAGTCTCAATCCCAGCTCTCTGTGCTGCTCCCTAATGTGTGTCAATTCACTCTCCACCACTATACAGGATGTAATTGGGACTGTGACTGCAAACAACATTCCATTCACATCTCTTGATTAGCATGTTAGCATCCTTCTATTACGGTTTACAGGACATGCTGCCTGCCTGCGTTTCCCCAGGGGCTAGCCATGGCGACGTGCTGCAGATGGGTGGAGCGGGTGGCAGGATTAGAGCCAGTTGCGCAAGTGTTAGCCCGGGGGGCACTCTGGCACCCAGACAGATCCCACATCCTCCAATGAATCTTTCTTCACTCAAGGCCCTCACCTTCTTGTTCCATACCTACCTCTTCATTTAGTCTCACCTCACTATCCCACAATCCTGCATTCATTCAATACCTTTGTGCTCACACATATCTCTACATACTCTGCCGTGCACCATCACCCCTCCCTGCTCCTACATACCATTGCATAATGCAGGTTAGCGTTTCAGAGGCAGCTCTACAGAGTGGTCACTAGCTGGCACAGCCACAAAGTCATAAAATCGGATTTTAAACCAAACCCTAACTCTAACCTTAAGACAAAAAAAAACATGATTTTTTTCAATATAGCCAATTTTGACTTTGCAGCGGGCCTATCTATGTGGAAATCACTCAGTTCTGCCTTCATGATAAGCCTCATGACAATAAACGTCAGCCTGCTTGCATAACATCTCTCCTCACTCCCCACCACTATATAACCTTCATGGCCCCCATGACCTCCCAGTTTATTCCTCTTTCCCACCCTCCTGCTGCCCCCCTTAGCACCGTGCCAGCCTGCCAGGGTACAGCCCAGAAAGGGAGGGCACTGTGGACAAAGTGCACTGAGAGCCAGTCTGCAATCCTGGGCCTACAGCCCTGCAGCCCCCTGCCCTGATCTGCCTAACAGGGGACAGGGAAACCCATGGAACTCAGATCTAAACAGCACAGTGAGGCTAGGCTGCACCCCATGGTTGGCCAACATTATACAGTACCCTCATTAAGTTGGTCATGGCTAGATGAGATACAGTTTATGTCAATGTGACATCAAAAGTTGCATGTTTGGGGATAATGTTTTATTTTTAGCTAACCCTAACCTTTTCCTAACCTTAACCCAATTCTCCTAACCTGATATGTTAAGTCTCCCAACCTGCTGCATACATTTTCCTAACCTGCTATGAAATGTCACTTCTGGCCGTAGATGTACATGATCTTGTTAAGACCAACTAAGCCCTTAGTATCATCTCTATTGGCCTTAACTAAAGACCACAGCTTTATCTCATGAGACAAAATAAGGTCAAAAGGCTTTAATTTTATGGCAGGCCAGGTGTTGTCCATTTTGTTATTTAGGGTGCAGCACTGAGTCACCTTTCAAACCAGAAGGTGGACAGATTAGTGTATGATAATGCTCTGATGGTTAGCAGGATAGCTGTTAGTTGGGGGCATGCTCTGCTGGGTGTTGTGCACTTGGCCGTCCCTGCAGATGTTGTGTGTGTGGGGACTAGGACGGGGGACTAGGGGTGTACAGGACCTGATATACAGGACATGAACGTGGGGAAGAATGGACTGTGTCCCTGAGCAGATGTTTTCATGCAGTGCAGTGCAGTGGTGGGGGGTGGGGGGGGGGGGGGGGGGGGGGTGGGGGGGGGGGGGGGGGGGGGGGGGGGGGGGGGGGTCCCAGCTGTCTGTTCCCTCTGGAGGAACACCTCCTGAACTCACACACACATTCAACCCCAGTACCACTTCAAACACACACACGCAAACTTTCACAGCCTGACGCACACAACATAGTTGTCAGATATCTGGCCTACTCTCTACTGTTGATTCAACAAGTGGAGATTATACAAGGATGTTATTTTCCCTTTCTGTGATTGACTTTCTACATTGTACCCCCCCCCCCCCCTCTCTCTCTCTCTCTCTGCCTCTCTCTCTACCACCCCCCTCCCCTCCCCAGGGCCTCTGGCTGTCTTCCCACAAGTCATGTTCTCCTGACTACATGCTTGCATGTCTCTTGTGTTTTCTTAATGCTAACTCACACTGACGTTTGCACGGCATAGTGGGATGCTGCTCTCGGTCAAATTGCACCATGGGATGTAATAATGATGAGGATGATGATGATGAGGAACCTAAGGGGAATGCTTCTATTTTCTCCTCGGCTATTTTTTCTTAATATTATTCAGTATTCACATGGAGATGGATGGAAGACGAGTGGTGTTACAGAACCCGACTAATACAGAGCTGCATATTTTATAACTTTATACTTTATACTGCTCATCATCATCACCATTTCTCCCGTTTCTCACTTTACTAAGCACCACAGAGAGTGTTTGGTTCATCTATGATTCATTTTCAATGGCGTCCATCCCCACTGGTGTTGATGTTTTCTGAAGAAGTGCTACAGTCTGATATGTGATTTCGAAAACTGCACTCATTTGTCAGGAAGCAGCTCTGCAATGATTCAAGTCTCTCCTCTGTAACTCTTTCATGTTTGTAAATGAGAAATGTAACTCTGCATGTTTGGGCTCTGATGAAAAAGAAAGAGTGCAATACTGTAGTGCTGATATAGAGATGGCTTCTAATATAGTGGCCTGCTTGCAATTGCATCGACTAGTGTGTGTATTGTAGTGAGAGAGCGCGAATGAGTGTGTGTACATTGGTGCTTCTGTGTATGTGAGTGTGAGAGATAAATGGGGGGAGCAATGCAGACAGACAGGGAGAGAGTTAGGGCATGGTCAGTGGGCTACCCCCCTGGAGAGGAGGCTTGATTGGTAGGGGTCAGGGCAGCGTTTTGGCCCTGCAGCGGTGCTTCTCCGTGGGGAAAATGTTTGGCTGAGGGGCCTGTTCGTCTGTCTGTGGGGCTCTGGGGCTATGGGGCCGTAGCCCGGTGGACAGAGTCTGTTAAGGAAGATTTCCCTACGGCCTTGGATACAGTATAATTACACTCCCAAAGCCTACAGGGTCCGTCTCCTACACTCTCTCACATTAGACAAACATGGAGGCTCAGACCCTCACCACTTCTCCCCAGATCTCCGTGGAAAACCTCTCCAGCCCTCCGCCATGTTCCTCAGCTCTTTGTGTCAGAGCCTGGTGGTGGAGTGTAGATACAGTAGGGCTCATAGTCTCCTAGTCACAGCACGGTAGTGTAGAGAGGTCACAGTCATGGAGGTTATGGGCCCTTGAAATAATCAGGTCGCTAGTGTTAGGCTAAACTTGGCCTGTCTGTGTCCCCACCGGTTGGATCATTCACATTTCCCACATGCATCAGGTCATTCACTGACACGTCTAGAGTAGTGCACTCTTAGCATTGCCCTCAACTACTGTACAATGAGCTTAAAGGTTGGCTGATCTGTTTTTCATGATTCATTAAAATGACCGTCATGATAGAATTTATTTACCAATTTGTAATTTCACTGTGGCTTGGTAGAGGTAGAGAAACAAATGAATGCAGTCATGAGTGTGGTTTGTTTGGAAGGTTTGTATTGTATGTATCACATGAGAGGAAAGAGTCACTTAATAAATGGTTGGTCCCTAGGGTTGAGTAGAGAGAGGTGTAAGAAGTTGTTGGGGAGAATCTCTGTCTGAGTGGGAACAGGGCAAATTCACTTGAGACCAATTATTCCCAGGCAAGCTGTTACAACCCACAGTGTCAGTGTGTCTCCTCTCTTCCGCGTGACGGAAGAGTGTGACATAAATTACTGTGAAAAATAAAAGGAAGAGGGAAAGATGGATGGAAGAAATATGAAAGAGTTAATGTAGTGCTAACATTTGCTCTATGACCATAATAATATACACATACACACATACAATCCATAGTCAGGCACATCTGAATGTTTTAATTAGACTGAGGGAAAGGAAAGCGCTAAGGCAGAACAGTTTGAGCGCTATCCTTCTGTGTTTGCTCAATTAAACTCTGATTGCAGCTAATTGCTTACACTAAGAGAGTGTAAAATGAGAGTATATGAGGTGGGTTGGTCTGGGTTTGCCTTCCTGCCTACATGGCCGTCTCCATTTCACATGATACGCCTGCGAAGGAAACCAAATATTTAATGATGGAGGTTGTAATTGCTTCCTCTCTGTCTCGCTTACTGTCTCTCTTCGTCCTCCTTTGTCTGGCTTTCATATGCATAGGCAGGTGCACACTTATACACATACAGAAAAAATCAGAAAGTATGCATACCCCTTGACTTATTTCACATTTTGATGTGTTACAGTCTAAATTCAAAACAAATTACGTTGTTTTGTTTTTCTCAGCCATCTACACACAATACCCCATAATGATGAAGTGAAAACATGTTTTTAGACATTTTTGCAAATTTATTGGAAATGAAGTACAGAAATATCTCATTTAAATAAGTATTCACACCCCTGAGTAAATACATGTTAGAATCACCTTTCGTAGTGATTACAGCTGTGAGTCTTTCTGGATAAGTCTGTAAGAGCATTCTTTTTAAAATTTTGCAAGCTCTGTCAAGTTGGTTGTTGATCATTGCTCGACAGTTGTTTACAAGTAAAGCTTTGGATTTTCAAGATGATTTAAGTCAAATCTGTAACTAGGCCACTCAGGAACATTCAGTGTAGTCTTGGTAAGCAACTCCAGTTTATATTTGGGTTTTAGTTGATTGTCAAATCAAATCAAATCAAAATCAAATCAAATTTGTCCTGCTGAAAGGCGAATTTGTAATAAACGACCTAGTCCTTGCCATTGACAAGCATATCCATAACATGATGCAGGCACCACCATGCTTGAAAATATGAAGAGTGGTACTCAGTGTGTGTTGGTGGCAGGTAGCCTTGCAATTAAGAGCGTTGGGCCGTAACCGAAAGGTTGCTGGTTTGAATCCCCATGCCAAATATGTGAAAAATCTGGCAATGTGCCCTTGAGCAAGGCACATAACCTTAATTGCTCCTGTAAGTCGCTCTGGATAAGAGTGTCTGTTAAATGACACAAATGTAAAAAATGTAAATGTTGTGTTCGATTTGCCTCAAACATAACGCTTTGTATTCAGGTAAGTTAAGGAATATTTTTATTCAGTACAGGCTTCCTTCTTTTCACTCTGTCATATAGGTTAGTATTGTCGAGTAATTACAATGTTGTTGATCAATCCTCTTATCACCGCCATTAAACTCTGTTTTAAAGTCACTATTGGCCTTATGGTGAAATCCTTGAGCGGTTTCTTTCCTCTCCCGCAACTGAGTTAGGAAGGACGCCTGTATCCTTGTAGTGACTGGGTGTATTGATACACCATCCAAAGTGTAATTAATAACTTCACCATGCTCAAAGGGGTATTTAATGTCTGCTTCTTTTTTTACCAGTTGGTGCCCTTTGTGAGGCATTGGAAAACCTTCCTGGTCTTTGTGGTTGAATTTGTGATTGAAATTCACTGCTCGACTGAGGCACCTTATAGATAATTGTGTGTGAGGGGTACAAAGATCAGATAGTCATTCAAAAATCATGTTAAACATTATTATAGAATTGTCCATGCAACTTATTATGTGACTTGTTAATTATTAAGCACAGTTTTACTCCTGAACTTATTTAGGCTTGCCATAACAAATGGGTTGAATATTCAAGACATTTCAGCTTTCCATTTTTTATTAATTTGAAAACATTTCTAAAAGCATATTTACACTTTGACATTATGGGGTATTGTGTGTAGGCCAGTGATACAAAATCTCTGTCAGGATTGTTTAGAATGAGTGGACCAAGGTGCAGCGTGGTAGGCGTGCATTTTCCTTTATTAAATGAACACCGAACAAAAACAACAAAATACCAAACGAAACGTGAAGCTATATAATAGTGCTAATAGGCAACTATCCATAGTCAAGATCACACAAAGCACAATGGGGAAATGGCTGCCTAAATATGATCCCCAATCAGAGTTAACGACTAACAGCTGTCTCTGATTGGGAACCATACCAGGCCAACATAAATCACTAATCACCTAGAAGACCCACCCTAGTCACTATCACGCGGCAACCAACATAGAGAATAAACAGCTCTCTATGGTCAGGGCGTGACAATCTCAATTTAATCCATTTTAAATTTAGGCTGTAACACAGCAAAATGTGGAGGAAGTCAAGGGGTATGAATACTTTCTGAAGGCACTGTAGCCTACTCCTCTGATTAACACACACATACACTCCTGTGAGATATGTTTTATATTTCCATGTCGCAGTCTGTAAATGTGCTCAGTCTTTGTCATTATACCTACCCGTAAATGCAGTTGACTGACTGCTGTAGAGCTAATAATGGTAATGTATCTGTGAAATGCTAACTCTAAAGAACCACATTTTGCATACTTAATTCATCTTAATGGCTTTTGGAATAAGTCAGCCAAACAAATTGTGTCTTTTTCATAAATTACTTATGTCCGCACCACAGCACACACATCCAAAAGCTTGAACTTCCTTACAGAGAGAGAGCCACACACACAGACACATTTCCCCTCCTCCCCAGTAATAAATAAATGCATTTCCTCTGTCTGCTCCTCAGAGCTCCCTCTCACTCTCTCCATTTCCCCCTCATCCATCTCTTTCATTCCCTTTCTCTCTTCCTCTCTCTTTTTTTTCTCTTTCTACTGCACAAGGAGAAGGGAGTGTTACGGACCATGCCAAAAGTAACTCATTCATTTGATGGGAGGCCATTTGAATTTGAATCAGGAATTTTTTGGAGATGCTGCAGTGTGTGTGTGAGTGTGTGTAATGGCTGCCACAGCATCCTTATCACTTCTCCACACACCTGCTTCCCTCTGAGAGAGCGTCTCCCCTCTCGTCATGCCTCCCCATCAAAGACTGATCCAGTCTGGGCTCTAGCTCCATAACATCCCTGGATGAGCTCCTTGGTCCCTGCAGAACAGTATGTCTGCCTGGCTGGCTCTCCCTTACTGGTCCTGGATGTGTGTGTTCTCCAGGCAGAAGGACACTCTGGTGTCGGCCTGTACCTTTGAGGCAGTGCCCACCCTGGACTGGTGCTTCTGGGAAACAAGCAGGCAGGGGTGGCTGGCTCAACTGCCATATGCTGTTTGATTCTGGGAAGCAGTATTATGGCTTATGGAATAAGACTGCAGAGCTTCTGAAAGTACACAGCCTGAGGCCAGTGGTTTTGGAGAAGCTAAAGCCAGTAGGATATGGAAAGACTTCTTGTGTATCTGTGTGGTTGTGTGTGTTGGGGAGAAAGGTTAGCTCAGTCATATACATCATCAAATGGGGGGAATTTCAAACTATGGGTACAGAGGAAAGCACTTTGTGCTCAAAGCACGATCACACAGCTGCTTCAGAGGTCAATTGGAGGTAATGCGAGGTAGTGAGAGGCAGTGAGGGAGGACGGTAGTGAGAAGGAGGGGAACGGAGGGATGCAGCGAGGGGAGAGGGAGGGTACAAGAGAGGTCTGGACCTTCGTTACACCTGAAACACACACAAACACACATGCACTTTACATATTTATGCTCTGTGCTTATAAAAATTCATATACAGTATATGCTCTCTTTGTTTCTCTCTTTCACGTTCTCTCACTTTCTCTCGGGACTGCATACATATTAGTTATTCAGTAGATGCATGATCAGTCTGTACCGTATAGTACTTCTTTGTGGGAAATTATACAGCGGGTGGGTCTAATCCTGGATGCTGTTTGGTTAAAACCGCATTCCAGCCTGTGTCTATTCCACAAGTTACCACCAGCTAAATCTACCAGCTAAATCTATGACATTGAATGTACTCTGTTCCATCAGACTGCACAATCCACTGTCTCATCAGCTCAGTCAGGCAATGTACAGTATATACTAGATCTACAGTACACTACAAATATCAATATCTCCCATTTATTTTAGGCTAGTATTTGTCTGTCTCTGCGACATTTGCAACATTGTTTCAATATTTGATCTCCAGCTGCCCTATGTTAATGAACGTGTTGAGAGTAGGATGAGACATACAGGCTGGCAGATTTTCTCAGCCAGTCGAAATCATGAATCAGCATAATTGTTATGGATATATGCAAAGACATGTCAATAGAAAAACACGAAATGCAGCTAGTTTGCTGTCATTCCAGCTTCAGTTTGAAGTGATTGTGTTTGTGCTCTTCTGAACAGTGGCCTGGTGAGAGACCAAATGTTTTATGCCAGGCGAAATCACACATCATTAGCTTGTTATGGATGTATGAAAAAGAACACTAGAACACAGCTTAAACAAACACAAATACCCTTGCTTTGCTGTTATTCTGGCTGCACTGTTTGACATGAACGTGTTATCCAAAGTTGACTAGCTAGCAACTAAGGGATAAGAACATTCCCAGCCGTCGTGGAAATGGAACATTTATAATGAACGACTAGGTCGCGTCCATAGATTTAGGAAACAAATACTTAATGACTGGGTCGCGTCTCTAACATTCAAATCGATAGTTGCTTGGGTAGCAACCCTAGATTTGTGTTGTCATGGAAGGATGAAATAGTATGAATGAATTCATCAAAATGACACGTTTAATGAAAATATGTCAATCATTACTTGAATATGTTGGTAACCCGTTGTATAAAAGTGATAATGCCCTTGAATCCGGTGTTTGGAGGATATATTGGCATGGTTTGCCAGCCCTTCGACTTCTTCTCTGGCTTAACAACACCCGTATCAATATATTCTCCAAACGCCGGCTTCTCTGGCATTATCACTTAACTATTCCATGTCTGTTAAACCTATGGAGCTTCAATTGTGAACTGACACAGTGGTTCCAGTCTATCTCTCTCTCTCTCTTTCTTTTACAGCCATCCAATTAACACCATCATCCATCTACCTGTGCCTTTGCCATCAGATAAAGTAGCACACCCCCTTTCCTCCTCCTCCTCATCTCCCTCTCTCTCCCTCTCTTCACGTGGACGTGCAGACAACTGTGCACAGTTTTAATTGACAGGATCACTCGTGCTCTACGAAGTGAACATCTCTGAATTTATAATTAAGCAAGGCTGGGGTTGAAGTGCAGGAGAGGAGAAGGCTGGATGAATCCATCCCCCTCTTTTCTCTCTCTCCTCACTGTTTCTGCTAGGTGAGGAGACAGCATGAGGTGAAGGTGGGCGTTTACTGTATCTATTTATATTGTATGTAAGGTCATCCTGATGTATTGTGGGTCTCTGTGTTGTTTACAACATTCACTTTGGAGTCTTGAGCAGAAATGCTATAATTTCAGCATTTCTTATTTGTCTCTCCAGTTTGGTACACTCTTAGAAAACAGGATTAAAAAATGTTATTTGGCTGTCCCCATAGGAGAACCCTTGGTTCAATAAATCAATCAATCAATCAATCAATCAATCAAATGCATTTATAAAGCCCTTCTTACATCAGCTGATGTCACAAAGTGCTGTACAGAAACCCAGCCTAAAACCCCAAACAGCTAGCAATGCAGGTATAGAAGCACGGTGGCTAGGGAAAAACTCCCTAGAAAAAACACCACTAGAGGGATATCTTCAACCACCTACTTACCATCCTGAGACAAGGCCGAGTATAGCCCACAAAGATATCCGCCATGGCACAACCCAGAGGGGGTGGAGGGGGAGATCACGTCAGTGACTCAACCCACTCAAGTGATGCACCCCTCCTAGGGACAACATGGAAGAGCACCAGTAAGTCAGTGACTTATCCCCTGTAATAGGGTTAGAGGCAGAGAATCTCAGTGGAGAGAGGGGAATCGGCCAGGCAGAGATGTAGAAACCTCTGTGGAATGAGTTCTACATGGAACCAAAAAGGGTTCTTCAAAGGGTTCTCTTATGGGTTCTAGATAGCATTTTTCTTTCTACTCTGAATATCAATGTGTCTATTCTGAATGTAAATGTCTACTCTGAATGTCAATGTGTCTACTCTGAATGTCAATGTGTCTACTTTTATGTCTGATACCCTAGCTTACATGGCAATGGACAACTTTGCATTGCCCGTACACCCACAGTCCCACCCACAACCATAGAGCTCCATGCAGTCTGCGTGAGTTTGCAGTGGTGGATTATGAGTGCCGCCCCCTCTCTCCCTCCCTCTCCATGGTCTCTCCAGAGACCTACAGCATTAATAACAGTAAGTGGATAATGTCCTAGCTCATATGAGCATTCGGATGGAGGCGTATCCACGGTTTAGCTCCAGCAATCCAGTCACAGTGGGGGCAGGGGAGATGGGGAATTCTATTGTGTGTGGTGTGTGAGTGTGTGCAGTCCTGCACTGCTTCATTGTCTTCCCTCTTCTAACTCACAGTGTCCTAGAGCTTCCGTTCAGAGCAGCCCATCTCCGTCCTCCCACTGTCTCTGTGCGGTCAATCTATGGCTAGGCCAGGTGATGCAGAGGACATCAGAACCGGCTGCACCGACATCGTCAAGACAGTCACAGTGATGATAATCATTATAATCACGTCGGGTTTCTCTCCAGTCATGACATGCCCCACCACTGGCTTCCTAATAGGAACAGATTAGTGGAGGGGTGAAGAGGTGATGTACACATCCATACAATGTCACTGTCTGTTCTAATGGAGACACTGACAAGATAACTATGCACAGTGCTATTTTAAAGCAATTTTAGATGAATAAGAAATATAGCTAGTGTACTGTATGTAATATTACGTTTTAAGTAGTGTACTTCCCTTGGACAGCATGCTAATGAAGAACCATGCAAGGCATTATTAATGTCCTGCATAGACATGTTTTTACTAGGACTAAGACCATTAAAACCTAGAGTCTAAGCCTAAGATGGTTTCACCAAGGATCATTTAGCTATTTGATTTGGAATTTTAGTACCCCTTTAAATATAAAAATATATATATATACAGTTGAAGTCAGAGGTTTATATACACTTAGGTTGGAGTCATTAAAACTTTCAACCACTCCACACATTTCCTGTTAACAAACTATAGTTTTGGCAAGTCGGTTAGGACATCTACTTTGTTCATGACACAAGTCATTTTTTCCAACAATTGTCTATAGACAGATTATTTCACTTATAATTCACTGTATCACAATTCCAGTGGGTCAGAAGTTTACATACACTAAATTGACTGTGCCTTTAAACAGCTTGGAAAATTCCAGAAAATTATGTAATGGCTTTAGAAGCTTCTGATAGTCTAGTTGACATCATTTAAGTCAATTGTAGGTGTACCTGCGGATGTATTTCAAGGCCTTCCTTCAAACCCCGTGCCTCTTTGCTTGACATCATGGAAAAAGCTAAAGAAATCAGCCAAGACCTCAGAAAAACAATTGTAGACCTTCACAAGTCTGGTTCATCCTTGGGAGAAATTTCCAAACGCATGAAGGCACCACGTTCATCTGTACAAACAATAGTACGCAAGTATAAACACGCAGCCGTCATACCGGTCAGGAAGGAGACACGTTCTGTCTCCTAGAGATTAACGTACTTTGGTGTGAAAAGTGCAAATCAATCCCAGAACAACAGCAAAGGACCTTGTGAATATGCTGGAGTAAACAGGTACAAAATTATCTATATCCACAGTACAACGAGTCCTATATTGACATAACTTGAAAGGCTGCTCAGCAAGGAAGAAGCCACTGCTCCAAAACAGCCATAAAAAAGCCAGACTATGGTTTGCAACTGCACATTGGGGCAAAGATTGTACTTTTTAGAGAAATGTCCTCTGGTCTGATGGAAAAAAAGCGGAACTATTTGGCCATAATGACCATTGTTATGTTTGGAAGAAAAAGGGGGAGGCTTGCAAGCCGAAGAACACCATCCCAACCGTGAAGCACGGGGTGGCAACATCATGTTGTGGGGGTGCTTTGCTACAGCAGGGACTGGTGCACTTCACAAAATAGATGGCATAATGAGGCAGGGAAATTATGTGGATATATTGAAACAACATCTCAAGACATCATTCAGGAAGTTAAAGCTTGGTCGCAAATGGTCTTCCAAATGGACAGTGACCCCAAGCATACTTCCAAAGTGGAAATGGCTAAATGGCTCAAGGACAACAAAGTCAAGGTATTGGAGTGGCCATCACAAAGCCCTGACCTCAATCCTATAGAAATGTTGTGGGTGGAACTGAAAAAGCGTGTGCGAGCAAGGATTCATACAAACCTTACTCAGATACACCAGCTCTGTCAGGAGGAATGGGCCAAAATTCAACAAACTTATTGTGGGAAGCTTGTGGAAGGCTACCTGAAACGTTTGACCCAAGTTAAATGATTTAAAGGCAATGCTTCCAAATACTAATTGAGTGTATTTAAACTTCTGACCCACTGGGAATGTGAATAAAAGCTGAAATCATTAATCCTCTCTATTATTATTCTGACATTTCACATTCTTAAAATAAAGTGGTGATCCTAACTGACCTAAGACAGGGAATGTTTAGTAGCATTAAATGTCGCGAATTGTGAAAAACTGAGTTTAAATGTATTTGGCCAAAGTGTATGTAAACTTCCGACTTCAACTGTATACGTATGTAAAAAAAAATATTTGATGAAACATTGAATTTGGCCTTACTGCTATTAACCCATAGAAATGCATTGAAAAACAGATTCATACATGGAAAAACAGATAATCCAAAAAAAAACCAAAAGGAAGTGTTTTGAAGTGTCTGTCCTATATCTGGTGTATACTGTACACTAAGGTGAATGACATGGGTGGGACTGGTACCTTTTCTCCTTGCTGTCTCCGTTTCCATGTTACACTTTCTACCTCTCCCTCTTATCCTCTATGCCTCCATCACTCTATTTCTCACACTCTCTCGCTCTCTCTATCTCTCCCTCTCTCCCTATTTCTCTCTTCCTCCCTCCCATCTCTCAAGATGGCCCCCTCTCTCAGAGAGTGTTGACATCAGATGTACAGTTCCAGTGTCGGCTCAGAGACCAGCTGGGCTGAGAGTGCCAGTAGTTCCGTTAATGAAAATGGCTCTACCGTATGTGCCTGTGTGTGTGTTTGTGTGTGTGTTGCTTTCTCCGGGAAAGAGGCATGTGATGGTACTGGTGGTCTCAGTGGGTGAGGGCTTACAGAGCGGCCCACAGTGAGTCACATCGCTGATCGCGACAAACCCAACCAGCAGCGCTCAACTGCACAACCACGGAGCCCTAATGACACAGCAGCCAGACTAAACTGTCTGACCAGCCTGAATGCTCTTCTCTCCACATCACACACCCCTCAATGCCTCCCTGTCTCTCATGCTATCTCTCTGTCTTTCTAAGTCTCTCACATTCTCCCTCTTTCTTTCTCATGCGTAATTATTATTTCAATTGGCTTGCTTAGCAGAGATGGACAAACATGGCTAATCACTAATTACTCCCCTGAAACAAAGATGTAATGTTTTACATAGTCGATGGTGGAATGTTTTGTTTTCTAATCGCTGGAGGAGAAATGTTTTGTTGCAATAATGTAGCATTGGTTTAATGACTGATTATTGGTGTAAATGAGGGAGTGTCCAAGCTAATGTAATAATGCATGTTCTGAAGGAGCTATGGCCACATGCTGAGCTCTGTAATTTAAACATTTGTTATGAAACAATTCATTACTACAGCCCTTTCTCTTGATCAATTAAATTATAATAGAACAGTAGGAGGACAACTTCCGTTGGGCTGGTGTCAGTTGTAACAACCTAACTACAACATGTTGCCGTGGAAAATCTGTGTCCAGTGGCCCAAGGAGAGAAACAAAGCTGAGATGTTTTTGTTGTCACCCCTGAGGAAGTGTGTCTGTCTAGATGTAGTGATTCCTATTTTTTCCTTTACAAACTGACTAGTGATTGCCATTCTGACACAAAATGTCTGCCATTCATCAGCCGGCTTGTTGGAATTCATAGACCTCTAAGGTATATCAGATAGAGGGTTTCTTCCTCATTAAAATCCTACCATATCCTCGTGAATCCACCTCTCCCAGGTTTGTAACATTCACTTTCCCTCCCAGCCATTCACTAAGTGAGCAGAGACACAGAATGTATAGATGGCCTAGAGGAGCAGAGGCCGGTATCTCTCCTCGGGCCCAGGTTGGGGTGAAAGAGAGGACATCCTCCGCCCTCTTCCCCTTTCTCCTCTTCCGCTTTTGATCTCAGGCAGATCAATGAATTGCCCCTGTCTGTTACACTCTCATGTAGTGAAGAGCCATGTGAAGGGTTGAACTGAGGTCAGGGAGAGGAGGAGAGAGAGATGGAGAAAGGTAAATGTTGGTGTGTAGATCAGTACATTGGGACTGATGCGATGAAGCAGAATAAATTAATGTTAAAGGACATTACAACTGTATCGAGCTTTAAACTGTAAATGAGTAAAAGCCCATTGGATATAGAATGTCTGACATAATGCTAATTTGGAAGTAATTTTTCCTGCTTCTCATTTCATTCTGTCCTTTATTCATCTGAGCCAAACAGTATGGCCTATAGAGGGACATTCCCAGAAACTGTGTATTATTATGTGTGTTGTTAAACAAAATACAAGAGAAATCCCTTTTCAAACAAGGGCTTTCTGTGGATTATATTTTAGATATATAGATTATATTATATTATAGCTTCATCCAGATTATCGGATACATGATGTTCAAGTACATTTTTGAAGGATGATATTTGCAGGGAGATACATGTGCTCTGTTGTGTTCACACACGGTAAACCACAGTATATGAGCATTTCGGACAGAAAAGAGACAATCGACATGTTCGTGTCCGTGACAGTCTCTGCTTTCGATGGTGGGGTCATTAGTTTGTAACCCAAACCGTTGGGACGCTACAGACATTTTTGTGAGAAGGGTTTTCTGGTTGTCTCCTGCTCTGACAAACACCGCTCTGCCACCTTCCACCAGAAATGCGGGAGGCTGACCGGCGAATGCAGTGGATGGAGACACAGCCCATGCAAGAAAACATTTATTTTTATCTTTAACTCAGCATTGTTGGAAAAGGACTGTAAGTAAGCATTTCACTGTTAGTCTACATCTATTGTTTATGAAGCATGTGACAAATAACATTTGATTTGAAAACAGATATCTCAATTTAAACAGATTAATTTTAATAAGGATTTTTTTATTATGCTAACTAGATTGACACTTGGGCGCGTCAATCGACTCATTCGGTCATGATGACATTGTGATGGACCAAATACAGTGCCTTTTGTTACGTTTTAGCCTTTTTCTAAATTGTATTAAATAAATAAAATCTCAGCAATCTACACACAATACCCCATAATGACAAAGCAAAAATAAAAATGTTGAATTTTAAATTATTATTATTATTTTTTTTTTGAAAAACCTTATTTACATACAGTTGGCAGAACAAGTATTTGATACACTGCCGATTTTGCAGGTTTTCCAACTTACAAAGCATGTAGAGGTCTGTCATTTTATCATAGTATTTGATACATCAGAAAAGCAGAACTTAATATTTGGTACAGAAACCTTTGTTTGCAATTACAGGGATCATACATTTCCTGTAGTTCTTGACCAGGTTTGCACACACTGCAGCAGGCATTTTGGCCCACTCCTCCATACAGACTTTCTCCAGATCCTTCAGGTTTCGGGACTGCCGCTGGGCAATACGGACTTTCAGCTCCCTCCAAAGATTTTCTATTGGGTTCAGGTCTGGAGACTGGCTAGGCCACTCCAGGACCTTGAGATGCTTCTTACGGAGCCACTCCTTAGTTGCCTTGGCTGTGTGTTTCGGGTCGTTGTCATGCTGGAAGACCCAGCCACGACCCATCTTCAATGCTCTTACTGAGGGAAGGAGGTTGTTGGCCAAGATCTCGCGATACATTCATCCTCCCCTCAATACGGTGCAGTCGTCCTGTCCCCTTTGCAGAAAAGCATCCTCAAAGAATGATGTTTCCACCTCCATGCTTCACGGTTGGGATGGTATTCTTGGGGTTGTACTCATCCTTCTTCTTCCTCCAAACACGGCGAGTGGAGTTTAGACCAAAAAGCTCTATTTTTGTCTCATTAGACCACATGACCTTGTCCCATTCCTCCTCTGGATCATCCAGATGGGTATTGGCAAACTTCAGACGGGCCTGGACATGCGCTGGCTTGAGCAGA
Organism: Oncorhynchus mykiss; assembly: GCF_013265735.2. NCBI lineage: Eukaryota > Metazoa > Chordata > Actinopteri > Salmoniformes > Salmonidae > Oncorhynchus > Oncorhynchus mykiss. The sequence goes on from NC_048576.1 coordinate 23,610,003, forward strand.
TGGACCTTGCGTGCGCTGCAGGATTTTAATCCATGATGGCGTAGTGTGTTACTAATGGTTTTCTTTGAGACTGTGGTCCCAGCTCTCTTCAGGTCATTGACCAGGTCCTGTCGTGTAGTTCTGGGCCTATCCCTCACCTTCGTCATTGATGATCATTGATGCACCTTTAACTTCCGGCGCCGACAGAGATGGCCGCCTCGCTTCGCGTTCCTAGGAAACTATGCAGTTTTTTGTTTTTTTACGTGTTATTTCTTACATTAGTACCCCAGGTCATCTTAGGTTTCATTACATACAGTCGAGAAGAACTACTGATTATAAGATCAGCATCAACTCACCATCAGTACGACCAAGAATATGTTTTTCGCGACGCGGATCCTGTGTTCTGCCTTACAAACAGGACAACGGAGTGGATCCTATGCAGCGACCCAAAAAAACGACTCCGAAAGAGAGGGAAACGAGGCGGTCTTCTGGTCAGACTCCGGAGACGGGCACAGCGCGCACCACTCCCTAGCATTCTTCTTGCCAATGTCCAGTCTCTTGACAACAAGGTTGATGAAATCCGAGCAAGGGTAGCATTCCAGAGGGACATCAGAGACTGTAACGTTCTTTGCTTCACGGAAACGTGGCTTACTGGAGAGACGCAATCCGAAGCGGTGCAGCCAACAGGTTTCTCCACGCATCGCGCAGACAGGAAAAAACATCTTTCTGGTAAAAAGAGGGGCGGGGGCGTATGCCTTATGACTAACGTGACATGGTGCGATGAAAGAAACATACAGGAACTCAAATCCTTCTGTTCACCTGATTTAGAATTCCTCACAATCAAATGTAGACCGCATTATCTACCAAGAGAATTCTCTTCGATTATAATCACAGCCGTATATATTCCCCCCCAAGCAGACACATCGATGGCTCTGAACGAACTTTATTTAACTCTCTGCAAACTGGAAACAATTTATCCGGAGGCTGCATTCATTGTAGCTGGGGATTTTAACAAGGCTAATCTGAAAACAAGACTCCCCAAATTTTATCAGCATATCGATTGCGCAACCAGGGGAGGAAAGACATTGGACCATTGTTACTCTAACTTCCGCGACGCATATAAGGCCCTGCCCCGCCCCCCTTTCGGAAAAGCTGACCACGACTCCATTTTGTTGATCCCTGCCTACAGACAGAAACTAAAACAAGAGGCTCCCACGCTGAGGTCTGTCCAACGCTGGTCCGACCAAGCTGACTCCACACTCCAAGACTGCTTCCATCACGTGGACTGGGAGATGTTTCGTATTGCGTCAGATAACAACATTGACGAATACGCTGATTCGGTGTGCGAGTTCATTAGAACGTGCGTTGAAGATGTCGTTCCCATAGCAACGATTAAAACATTCCCTAACCAGAAACCGTGGATTGATGGCAGCATTCGTGTGAAACTGAAAGCGCGAACCACTGCTTTTAATCAGGGCAAGGTGTCTGGTAACATGACCGAATACAAACAGTGCAGCTATTCCCTCCGCAAGGCTATCAAACAAGCTAAGCGCCAGTACAGAGACAAAGTAGAATCTCAATTCAACGGCTCAGACACAAGAGGCATGTGGCAGGGTCTACAGTCAATCACGGACTACAGGAAGAAACCCAGCCCAGTCACGGACCAGGATGTCTTGCTCCCAGGCAGACTAAATAACTTTTTTGCCCGCTTTGAGGACAATACAGTGCCACTGACACGGCCTGCAACGAAAACATGCGGTCTCTCCTTCACTGCAGCCGAGGTGAGTAAGACATTTAAACGTGTTAACCCTCGCAAGGCTGCAGGCCCAGATGGCATCCCCAGCCGCGCCCTCAGAGCATGCGCAGACCAGCTGGCCGGTGTGTTTACGGACATATTCAATCAATCCCTATACCAGTCTGCTGTTCCCACATGCTTCAAGAGGGCCACCATTGTTCCTGTTCCCAAGAAAGCTAAGGTAACTGAGCTAAATGACTACCGCCCCGTAGCACTCACATCCGTCATCATGAAGTGCTTTGAGAGACTAGTCAAGGACCATATCACCTCCACCCTACCTGACACCCTAGACCCACTCCAATTTGCTTACCGCCCAAATAGGTCCACAGACGATGCAATCTCAACCACACTGCACACTGCCCTAACCCATCTGGACAAGAGGAATACCTATGTGAGAATGCTGTTCATCGACTACAGCTCGGCATTCAACACCATAGTACCCTCCAAGCTCGTCATCAAGCTCGAGACCCTGGGTCTCGACCCCGCCCTGTGCAACTGGGTACTGGACTTCCTGACGGGCCGCCCCCAGGTGGTGAGGGTAGGCAACAACATCTCCTCCCCGCTGATCCTCAACACTGGGGCCCCACAAGGTTGCGTTCTGAGCCCTCTCCTGTACTCCCTGTTCACCCACGACTGCGTGGCCACGCACGCCTCCAACTCAATCATCAAGTTTGCGGACGACACAACAGTGGTAGGCTTGATTACCAACAACGATGAGACGGCCTACAGGGAGGAGGTGAGGGCCCTCGGAGTGTGGTGTCAGGAAAACAACCTCACACTCAACGTCAACAAAACTAAGGAGATGATTGTGGACTTCAGGAAACAGCAGAGGGAACACCCCCCTATCCACATCGATGGAACAGTAGTGGAGAGGGTAGCAAGTTTTAAGTTCCTCGGCATACACATCACAGACAAACTGAATTGGTCCACTCACACAGACAGCATCGTGAAGAAGGCGCAGCAGCGCCTCTTCAACCTCAGGAGGCTGAAGAAATTCGGCTTGTCACCAAAAGCACTCACAAACTTCTACAGATGCACAATCGAGAGCATCCTGGCGGGCTGTATCACCGCCTGGTATGGCAACTGCACCGCCCTCAACCGTAAGCCTCTCCAGAGGGTAGTGAGGTCTGCACAACGCATCACCGGGGGCAAACTACCTGCCCTCCAGGACACCTACACCACCCGATGTCACAGGAAGGCCATAAAGATCATCAAGGACATCAACCACCCGAGCCACTGCCTGTTCACCCCGCTATCATCCAGAAGGCGAGGTCAGTACAGGTGCATCAAAGCTGGGACCGAGAGACTGAAAAACAGCTTCTATCTCAAGGCCATCAGACTGTTAAACAGCCACCACTAACACTGAGTGGCTGCTGCCAACACACTGACACTGACTCAACTCCAGCCACTTTAATAATGGGAATTGATGGGAAATGATGTAAATATATCACTAGCCACTTTAAACAATGCTACCTTATATAAATGTTACTTACCCTACATTATTCATCTCATACGCATACGTATATACTGTACTCTATATCATCGACGGTATCCTTATGTAATACATGTATCACTAGCCACTTTATACTATACTATGCCACTTTGTTTACATACTCATCTCATTGTACATACTGTACCCGATACCATCTACTGTATCTTGCCTATGCTGCTCTGTACCATCACTCATTCATATATCCTTATGTACATATTCTTTATCCCCTTACACTGTGTACAAGACAGTAGTTTTGGAATTGTTAGTTAGATTACTTGTTAGATTACTTGTTATTACTGCATTGTCGGAACTAGAAGCACAAGCATTTCGCTACACTCGCATTAACATCTGCTAACCATGTGTATGTGACAAATAAAATTTGATTTGATTTGATTTGACCACGAGGTGAAATCTTGCATGGAGCCCCAGACCGAGGGTGATTGACCGTCATCTTGAACTTCTTCCATTTTCTAATAATTGAGCCAACAGTTGTTGCCTTCTAACCAAGCTGCTTGCCTATTGTCCTGTAGCCCACCCCAGCCTTGTGCAGGCCTACAATTGTACCCTGATGTTCTTACACAGCTCTCTGGCCTTGGCCATTGTGGATAGGTTGGAGTGTGTTGACAGGTGTCTTTTATACAGGTAACGAGTTCAAACAGGTGCAGTTAATACTGGTAAGGAGTGGAGAACAGGAGGGCTTCTTCAAAAAAGAAGATCTGTGAGACCAGAATTCTTACTGGTTGGTAGGTGGTCAAATACTTATGTCATGCAATAAAATGCAAATTAATTACTTAAAAATCATACAATGTGATTTTCTGGATTTTCTGGATTTTTTAGATTCCATCTCTCACAGTTGAAGTGTACCTATGATAAAAAATTACAGACCTCTAACATTCTTTGTAAGTAGGAAAACCTGCCAAATCGGCAGTGTATCAAATACTTGTTCTCCCCACTGTAAGAATTCAGACCCTTTGCTATGAGACTCGAAATTGAGCTCAGGTGCATCCTGTTCCCATTCATCATCCTTGAGATGTTTCTACAACTCGATTGGAGTCCACCTGTTGTAAATTCTATTGATTGTACATGATTTGGAAATGCCCTACACATGTCTATATGAAGTCCAACAGTTGACAGTGCATGTCAGAGCAAAAAACAAGCCATGAGGTCAAAGGAACTGTCCATAGAGCTCTGAGACAGGATTGTGTCGAGGCACAGATCTGGGGAAGGGTACCAATAGATTTCTGAAGAATTGAAGATCCCCAAGAATACAATAGTTTCCATCATTCTTAAATGGAAGAAGTTTGGAACCACCAAGACTCTTCCTAGAGCTGGCCGCCCTGCCAAACTGAGCAATCGGAGGAGAAGGGCATTGGTCAGGGAGGTGACAGAGAACCCGATGGTCACCCTGACAGAGCTCTAGAGTTCCTCTGTGGAGATGGGAGAACCATCTCTAAAGTATTCCACCAATCAGGCCTTTATTGTAGAGTGGCCAGACGGATGCCACTCCTCAGTAAAAGGCACATGACAGTCCTCTTGGAGTAGCCAAAAGGCACATAAAGAAACAAGATTCTCTGGTCTGATGAAACCAAGATTGAACTCTTTGGCCTGAATGCCAAGCGTCACATCTGGAGGAAACCTGGCACCATCCCTACAGTGAAGCCTGTTTTCAGCATCAGGGACTGGGAGACTAGTCAGGATCGAGGCAAAGGTGACCCTAAGCACACAGCCAAGACAATGCAGGAGTGGCTTCGGGACAAGTCTTTTAATGTCCTTGAGTGGCCTAGCCAGAGCCCGAACCCGATTGATCACCTCTGGAGAGACCTGAAAAAACGCTGCGTACTGTAGCAACGCTCCACATCCAACCTGACAGAGCTTGAGAGCATCTGCAGAGAAGAATGGGAGAAGCTCCCCAAATCGAAGTGTGCGAAGCTTGTAGCGTCATACCTAAGAAGACTCGAGGCTGTAGTCACTGCTAACGGTGCTTCAACAAAGTACTAAGTAAATTAAATTAACAAACCATTTCTAAAAACCTGTTTTTGCTTTGTCATTATGGTGTATTGTGTATAGATTGATGAGGGGAAAAATATTTAATACATTTTAGGATAAGGCTGTGACATTACAACATTTCCGAAGGTACTGTAGAAACCCCTAAAGAAAGTTGGATTGACCTCACCAAATGGCGTAGCCCAGCAAAGCATTGGATATGGCCCTGGTGTCTGATACATTTTTGCTGCATTGCTGATGGGAGCTGAGGCTTGCAGGGCTATTCTAGTGAGGTTTGTGTGAGGTTTATAATTCCCCTGCTGTGTGGGATTAGGTTGTCTGCTGAGGACATCCAGAATGCAGCTGCCTGCCTGCTTGCCTGCTTTCTTTGCTGCCACAGCACTGCACATCTCTAAATGTGTTTACTAAGAGCCCCAGTCAGAGGAAATGTGTTTATATGACATACTATACTCAATTATGTGTTTGTCTACACTGACAGCAACACTATTTATATACACTGACAGGCTGAAACTAAATTACTGCTGTTGGTTAGCAAGTTCTCACTTGTTTACCTCGACCTACAGACATATTTACCAAGACCTGAAATCCTCTGTGTATTTTTGGACCTGGCATGCAGATCAAGCAGGCAAGCTCTATCTGTGAGAGTAACTCAAAACGTTTTCCAGAAAAAGTGCTAGCAAGTACTTAAGGCACCCCTGACACTACCAGTATCAAATAACCAAGTTGCATAATGTATGAAATTGTCAGACCGTTGAAATCCAAAAAGACACATTCGTCTCGCACTCTCACACACACAGAGACCAAAGCAATCATCTGCAGTGGGACAGTGTTGTCTGTGAGTGAGTTTGTTTTTACAGACTGTATCACCAAAAGTAGTCCCTGTAAGAGTATTTTGTGTTCCTGTCAATGAAACATTTTCCTTAGTGGTCAATCCGTGGGGGAGGCTGTGTATCCCAATGGGGAGCTAGAGGTCAGAAGCCGAATCCATTCCTCAACCTTCTTTTTCCCCTCTCTTCTTCATTCCTAACTTATTAACTGTCCCTTGCTTTCTCCTCCTCCTCCTTCTCTTACATTTTTTCAGTTTTCCATTGACAACTCCTGACTTACTTTTTAATGGTGTTGGTATTTTTCTTTCACAATGTAATGTCGATTTCCTTAATGTTCCTTAAAACTTTTTTGGGATAGGGGTCAGCATTTTCACTTTTGGAGGAATAGTGTGCCCAGAGTGAACTGCCTCCTACTCTGTCTCAGATGCTAATATATGCATGTTATTAGTAGTATTGGATAGGAAACACTCTTAAGTTTCTAAAACTGTTTGAATGATGTCTGTGAGTATAACAGAACTCATATGGCAGGCGAAAACCTGAGAAAAATCCAACCAGGAAGTGGGAAATCTGAGGTTTGTAGTTTTTCAAAGCTTGGTCTACCGATAACACAGTGTCTATGGAGTCAAGTTGCACTTCCTACGGCTTCCACTAGATGTCAACCGTCTTTAGAAACTTGAATAACGATTCTACTATAAAGGAGGGGCTCATGAGACCTGTTTCAGTCAGTGGCAGACTGTTTCAGTCTGGCAGAGTGTTTCAGGCTCATGACGCGCGCTCCCGACAGAGTTACCTCTTGTTCCAGTGCTTTTCTTCAGACATAGGAATTCTCCGGTTGGAAGCTTATTGATGTTTTATGTTAAAAACATCCTAAAGATTGATTCCATACATCGTTTGACTTGTTTCTACGACCTGTAATGGAACTTTTTGAGTTTTTGTCTGGACAACGTGCTTGCTTGGGCTCTGAGTGCCGTTCTCAGATTATGCTTTTTCCGTAAAGTTTTTTTGAAATCTGACACGGTGGTTGCATTAACCTCTTTATCCTACCCCCTCCTTTTTCGAACATTCTGTTAAAAATCGCTCAACTTTTCAGCGTCCTGCTACTCATGCCAGGAATATAGTATATGCATATGATTAGTATGTGTGGATAGAAAACACTCTGAAGTTTCTAAAACTGGTTAAATCACGGCTGTGACTATAACAGAGCGTGTGTTTCATCGAAAAGCGCAAGAAAAACTGCTCCCTGAAATCTGAAAAAAATATCCATGCGCCCCTTTCATGGATTATTTAAAGGAAACCAAATTTAATATGGAGACGGATGCAATTCCTACAGCTTCCACACGATGTCGCCAAAAACGTCATTTTCATTGACAAAAATCCATTGAGACATTACGAATAGATCCTTGATTCCATCCAGCCTACCTCAATCGATTTTGGAAGATTGAAAAATGGACACTGTTTTCTTTTGTAGCTGCTATTGAATACAGATCGCCCAGTGATCAATTTGATCGCTTATTAACGTTTACAAATACCTAAAGTTGGGTTATAAAAGTAGGTTGAAGTTTTTTGTCAAAGAATATAGGCAACTTATATCATTTTTAAACATGACGTTGCGTGTTGGAAGAGAGCTTTTTTCGTGATGCAGACAGGCCATACAAATGGATATTTTGGGCATTCATGGACGGATTTAATCGGGAAAAGGACCAGTTTCTGATGTTTATGGGACATATAGGAGTGCCAACAAAGAATATCATCAAAGGTAATGAATGTTTTATATTTTATTTCTGCGTTTTGGGTAGCGCCGGCTACCGCAAAATCTGTTGTTTACGTGTCGTGCTGGTATTTTGGGGGGTGCATGCTATCAGATAATAGCTTCTCATGCTTTCACCAAAAAGCATTTTAAAAATCTGACTTGTTGGCTAGATTCACAACGAGTGTAGCTTTAATTCAATACCCTACATGTCTATTTTAATGAACGTTTTAGTTTTAACGAGTACATTTAGCATTTAGCGTAGCGCATTTGCATTTCCAGGTGCCTACTTGAGACGCAGACGTCTCAAGTAGGACTAAGAAGTTTTAAGGAGAAGTCTATCTTTAGTTCTTTGAATAACAATTGTATCTTTTATCAATGTTTATTATGAGTATTTCTGCAAAATCACCGGATGTTCAGGAATCAAAACAATACTGCACGTAACGCGCCAATGTAAACTGAGATTTTTGGATATAAATATGCACATTATTGAACAAAACATACATGTATTGTGTAACATGATGTCCTATGATTGTCATCTGATGAAGATCATCAAAGGTTAGTGATTCATTTCATCTATATATCTGCTTTTTGTGACTCCTATCTTTGTCTGGAAAAATGGCTGTGTGTTTTTTTGACTTGGCGGTGATCTAACATAATCAATCATATGTTGTGCGTTCGCTGTAAAGCATTTTTTAAATCGGACACGATGGGTAGATTAATAGGAAGTTTATGTTTCATTTGCTGTATTGGACTTGTTAATGTGTGAAAGTTACATATTTCACCTAAAAAAAGTTGAATTTCACACACTAGCTTATCAGCGGAATGTTGTCGAGGGGTTCCGCTAGTGGAACGCCTGCCCTAGAAAGGTTCATATTGATTTCCAGTTCCCTGATGCTAATGACTGGAACTAACTGCAAAAATCACTGAAGCTGGAGACTCATATCTCCCTCACTAGCTTTAAGCACCAGCTGTCAGAGCAGCTTACAGATCACTGCACGTGTAGATAGCCCATCTGTAAATAGCCCATCTGCAAATAGCCCATCCAACTACCGCATCCCCATACTGTATTATTTATTTATCTTGCTCCTTTGCACCCCAGTATCTCTACTTGCACATTCATCTTCTGCACATCTACCATTCCAGTGTTTAATTGGTATATTGTAATTACTTCGCCAACATGGCCTATTTATTGACTTACCTCCCTTATCTCACCTCATTTGCACACACTGTATATAGACTTTTTATACTGTATTATTGACTGTATGTTTGTTTATTCCATGTGTAACTCTGTGTCGTTGTATGTGTCGAACTGCTTTGCTTTATCTTGGCCAGGTCGCAGTTGTAAATGGGAACTTGTTCTCAATTAGCCTACCTGGTTAAATAAAGGTGAAATAAAATAAATAAAATATAATGGTTTTACTTCCAAGTGCTTGTTTAAATGTTACTTCATCACTCAAGAGGCATTATTGATAGTGATAATAGCAATCAACTAGCTGCACAGCTGGGTTTGTGGATGTTATACTTTCAAAGCTGTTGTGAGAGAGAAACAAATGTGTGTGTATCGTGTATGTATGTGCTTTATTTATATTTTAATTCTCCCAAAATTTGTGAAAATGTTTTCCATACACCAGTTTGTGTGTCTAATTAACAAGCTGTCTCTGTGTTTGTGTGCCAACATGTTGCATCGTCAGAAAAGTGAATTTGTCATTGAGCATATTAGTAAGTGGCCTTGGGAAGTCAGTTGAAGTTGCCATTCTTGCTGAGGGTCAGCAGCAATTCCATGGTAACAGAGTGACGCAGAGACTCTCTTTATAACATGAAAATGTATGCTAAGGAAAAACCATTGATTGCAAAGTTCAACAATCCATGCAAATATGCAAAAGTCTACTTTTAACAATTGCCACTTTTTTATTTTATTGTTATTTATTTATTTTATTTCCCCTTTATTTAACCAGGTAGGCTAGTTGAGAACAAGTTTTCATTTACAACTGCGACCTGGCCAAGATAAAGCATAGTAGTGTGAACAGACAGCAACACAGAGTTACACATGCAGTAAACAATAAACAAGTCAATAACACAGTAGAAAAAAATTAATGAAAAAAAAAAGAGTCTATATACATTGTGTGCAAAAGGCATGAGGAGGTAGGCGAATAATTACAATTTAGCAGATTAACACTCGAGTGATAAATGATCAGATGGTCATGTGCAGGTAGAGATACTGGTGTGCAAAAGAGCAGAAAAGTAAATAAATAAAAACAGTATGGGGATGAGGTAGGTAAATTGGGTGGGCTATTTAGCAATGAACTATGTACAGCTGCAGCGATCGGTTAGCTGCTCAGATAGCAGATGTTTAAAGTTGGTGAGGGAGATAAAAGTCTCCAACTTCATCGAGTTTTCTAATTCATTCCAGTCACAGGCAGCAGAGAACTGGAAGGAAAGGCGGCCAAATGAGGTGTTGGCTTTAGGGATGATCAGTGAGATACACCTGCTGGAGCGCGTGCTACGGGTGGGTGTTGCCATTGTGACCAGTGAACTGAGATAAGGCAGAGCTTTACCTAGCTTGGACTTGTAGATGACCTCGAGCCAGTGGGTCTGACGACGAATATGTAGCGAGGGCCAGCCGACTAGAGCATACAGGTCGCAGTGGTGGGTGGTATAAGGTGCTTTAGTGACAAAGCGGATGGCACTGTGATAAACTGCATCCAGTTACTCAAATACATTTACTTCAGGAACAGTGCAGATTATAAGTTTGATAACAGAATGACAGTAAAATCTCCATCAGTTTATTATGTGACCACGTTTTCCAAAAACTCAGTTAAATATCTGCTCCGCATTAAGATTCAAACATGTCTGCAGAAAGAATGGGGTGTCAGCTATGATATGACAACTTGAGTTTGAAAAACAATGAAGTTGATCAACACCCGATAACAGAATGGTGGTAACAAAATTACATCATGTGTCCTTGATCTGTACTATACAGAAATGCATAAATATGGATGTCATTATGGTGATGTGTCCTGCATAGGTACACAAAGGTAGAAACATTTAATACCCTTGTTAGCGCATTGTTCTACACACAGGCTATTATTCTAATGAGCTCCGCCCCCCAAAACTACCACGTTTGGTATCTGCCCATGTCATTGCATAGTGCTGAAAATACATGAGAGTTCAGGGGCCTTGCTTTAACAAAGTTAACTATTTTCACTATAGTGTCCAAAACGTATTTCAATCTGTCAGGAATTCCTTTGGCAGCAACAGCCTCTCAGTGGATGCTGCAGTGTACCCAAGTGGCGTTAGGAGCAACTGCTTGCACGCGTTACCACTCCACTATGTCTCCCTGTCATGGCTTTTGCGCCATCAGTACAGATACCAACACATCTTGACCACCAAAGTCCATTTGATGTCACAAAGCATTAGTATTTGGTAGCATTGCGTTTAAATTGTTTAACTTTTCAGGTAGCGTTTCGGGTACGTTTTGGGTAGCCTTCCACAAGCTTCCCACAATAAGTTGGGTGAATTTTGGCCAATTCTTCCAGACAGAGCTGGTGTAACTGAGTCAGGTTTGTAGGCCTCCTTGCTCTCATACACTTTTTCAGTTCTGTCCACAAATGGTTAATAGGATTGAGGTCAGGCTTTGTGATGGCCACTCCAATAACTTGACTTTGTTGTCCTTAAGCCATTTTTCCTCAACTTTGGAAGTATGCTTGGGGTCATTGTCCATTTGGAAGACCCATTTGCGACCAAGCTTTGACTTCCTTAACTTCCTGATGTCTTGAGATGATGCTTCAATATATCCACATAATTTTCCCACCTCATTATGTCATCTATTCTGTGTAGTGCACCAGTCCCTTCTGCAGCAAGCACCTGCACAACATGATGCTGCCACCCCCATGCTTCATGGATGGGATGTTGTTCTTCGGCTTGCAAGCGTCCCTCTTTTTCCACCAAACATAACGATGGTCATTATGGCCAAACAGTTCTATTTTTGTTTCATCAGACCAGAGGACATTTCCCCAAAAAGCACAATCTTTGTCCCCATATGCAGTTGCAAACCGTCGTCTGGCTTTTTTATGGCTGTTTTGGATCAGTGGCTTATTCCTTGCTGAGCGGCATTTCAGGTTATGTCAATATAGGACTCGTTTTACTGTGGATATAGATACTTTTGTACTTGTTACCTCTAGCATCTTCACAGGGTCCTTTGCTGTTGTTCTGGGATTGATTTGCACTTTTCGCACCAAAGTACGTTCATCTCTAGGAGACAGAATGCGTCTCCTTCCTGACCGGTATGACAGCTGCGTGGTTCCATGGTGTTTATACTTGCGTGCTATTGTTTGTACAGATGAACGTGGTGCCTTCAGGCGTTTGGAAATTGCTCCCAATGATGAATCTGACTTGTGGAGATCTACCATTTTTTGTCTGAGGTCTTGGCTGATTTCTTTTGATTTTCTCGTGCTGTCAAGCAGAGGCGCTGAGTTTGAAGGAAGGCCTTGAAATACATCCACAGGTACACCTCCAATTGACTCAAATGATGTCAATTAGCCTATCAGATGCTTCTAAAACCATGATATAATTTTCTGGAATTTTCCAAGCTGTTCAACTTCTTTTGGGCAGAGTTCTGTCCTACTATCCAGGTCTGTACCCAAACAATTTGAACTTCTACTTTTAAAAACCCTCCTATCTAAAAAAAAGTCTCTCACTGTTGCCGCCTGCTATAGACCACCCTCTGCCCCCAGCTCTGCCCTGGACACCATATGTGAACTGATTGCCCCCCATCTATCTTCAGAGCTCGTGCTGCTAGGCGACCTAAACTGGAACATGCTTAACACCCCAGCCATCTTACAATCTAAGCTTGATGCCCTCTCACACAAATTATAAATGAACCTACCAGGTACCACCCCAACGCCGTAAACACGGGCACCCTCATCGATATCATCCTAACCAACTTGCTCTCTAAATACACATCTGCTGTTTTCAACCAAGATCTCAGCGATCACTGCCTCATTGCCTGCATCCGTAATGGGTCAGCGGTCAAATGACCTCCACTCATCACTGTCAAACGCTCCCTGAAACACTTCAACGAGCAGGCCTTTCTAATCGACCTGGCCGGGGTATCCTGGAAGGATATTGATCTCATCCCGTCAGTAGAGGATGCCTGGTTATTTTTTTTTAAATGCCTTCCTCACCATCTTAAATAAGCATGCCCCATTCAAGAAATTTAGAACCAGGAACAGATATAGCCCTTGGTTCTCCCCAGACCTGACTGTCATTAACCAACACAAAAACATCCTATGGCGTTCTGCATTAGCATCGAACAGCCCCCGTGATATGCAGCTGTTCAGGGAAGCTAGAAACCATTATACACAGGCAGTTAGAAAAGCCAAGGCTAGCTTTTTCAAGCAGAAATTTGCTTCCTGCAACACTAACTCAAAAAAGTTATTGGACACTGTAAAGTCCTCCTCCCAGCTGCCTACTGCACTGAAGATAGGAAACACTGTCACCACCGACAATCCCACTATAATTGTCAATTTCAATAAGCATTTTTCTACGACTGGCCATGCTTTCCACCTGGCTACCCCTACCCCGGTCAACAGCACAACACCCCCCACAGCAACTCGCCCAAGCCTTCCCCATTTCTCCTTCTCCCAAATCCAGTCAGCTGATGTTCTGAAAGAGCTGCAATATCTGGACCCCTACAAATCAGCCGGGCTAGACAATCTGGACCCTTTCTTTCTAAAAAATTAACTGCTGAAATTGTTGCCACCGCTATTACTAGCCTGTTCAACCTCTCTTTCGTGTCGTCTGAGATTCCCAAAGATTGGAAAGCAGCTACGGTCATCCCCCTCTTCAAAGGGGGGGACACTCTTGACCCAAACTGCTACAGACCTATATCTATCCTACCCTGCCTTTCTAAGGTCTTTGAAAGCCAAGTCAACAAACAGATTACCGACCATTTCGAATCCCACCATACCTTCTCCGCTGTGCAATCTGGTTTCAGAGCTGGTCATGAGTACACCTCAGCCACGCTCAAGGTCCACTCATGCTGCCAAACCTAGCCAAACCTACCCTTGTAAAACCTTGTAAAACTGACCATCCTACCAATCCTTGACTTCGGCGATGTCATTTACAAAATAGCCTCCAATACCTTACTCAATAAATTGGATGCAGTCTATCACAGTGCCATCCGTTTTGTCACCAAAGCCCCATACACTACCCACCACTTCGACCTGTACGCTCTCGTTGGCTGGCCCTCGCTTCATACTCGTTGCCAAACCCACTGGCTCCAGGTCATCTAAAAGACCCTGCTAGGTAAAGTCCCCCCTTATCTCAGCTCGCTGGTCACCATAGCAGCACTCACCTGTAGCACGCGCTCCAGCAGGTTTTTCTCTCTGGTCACCTCCAAAACCAATTCTTCCTTTGGCCGCCTCTCCTTCCAGTTCTCTGCTGCCAATGACTGGAACGAACTACAAAAATCTCTGAAACTGGAAAGACTTATCTTTAAGCACCAGCTGTCAGAGCACTTCACAGATTACTGCACCTGTACATACCCCATCTGTAATTTCACCCAAACAACTCTTTCCCTACTGTATTTATTTATTTATTTATTTTGCTCCTTTGCACCCCGTTATTTATGTCTCTACTTTGCACATTATTCCACTGCAAATCAACCATTCCAGTGTTTTACTTGCTATAATGTATTTACTTCGCCACTATGGCCTTTTTTTGCCTTTACCTGCCTTATCTCACCTCACTTGCTCACATTGTATATAGACTTATTTTTCAACTGGATTATTGACTGTATGTTTGTTTTACTCCACATGTAACTCTGTGTTGTTGTATGTGTCGAACTGCTTTGCTTTTTCTTGGCCAGGTCGAAATTGTAAAGGAGAACTTATTCTCAACTTGCCTACCTGGTTAAATGAAGGTGAAATAAAAAAATGTATGGGCAGGTGGTAGCGTCCCACGGTCGCGTCCCACCTGGCCAACATCCGGTGAAATTGCAGTGCGCAAAATTCAAACTACAGAATTATAAATATTTAACTTTCATAAAATCACAAGTGTAATACATCAATATAAAGCTTAACTTCTTGTTAATCCAGCCGCTGTGCAGATTTCAAAAAGGCTTTACGGCGAAAGCACACCATGTGATTATCTGAGGACAGCGACCCGCGTACAAAAGCATGAAAAACATATTTCAACCAGGCAGGTGCGCCACAAAAGTCAGAAATAGCGATATAATAAATGCCTTTCCTTTGATGATCTTCTTCTGTTGGCACTCCAAAAGGTCCCAGATACTGTATATCACAAATGGTCCTTTTGTTTGATAATGTTCTCCTTTATATCCATAAAACTCAGTTTAGCTGGCGTGCTTCAGTCAATAATCCACCCAGTTTCCCTCCATCAAAATGCATACAAAATGAATCCCAAACGTTACTAATAAACTTTTCCAAACAAGTCAAACAACGTTTATAATCAAACCTTGGGTAGCCTAATACGTAAATAAACGATACAATTTAAGACGGAGAATTGTTATTGTCTTTACAGGAGAAAAATACCAAAGAAAGCACTCTCTTCCACATGCTTGGAAACACTATAGCCAAAATGGGAGCCACCTAGAAAAACTACATTTTCTGGCTCGTTTTTCCAAAAACCAGCATGAAACTCTTTCTAAAGACTGTTGACATCTTGTGGAAGCCCTAGGAACTGCAACCGGGGAGGATTTCGCCTTATAATAAAATTGACAGCCATTAACAACAGTCATAGGCTGAACTATTTTTGTTTTGTTTTTTGGCAGTGTTACGAGGCTATATACGTATATATATATTTTTTAAATATGAATCATTTTTAATTAGTGTACCCCCTGGGGGCGGGGTACACACAATGGAGTACAGCGTATCACAGCACATCACAGCACATAAACCATAAACTTCGTGAATATCATTAGTGTTTAATATGAGGGTTTCAGCATGGAATATCCTTTGATATCCTTTACAAGTTTTAGTTATTTTACTATGTCAATAATTATTTGTTGTTAATGTTTTGGCATCAAACCGGTAGCAGTTGTGAAAATAGTCAATAGTTGGAAGAGTTGCAGACCTACAATTGTTTTCACATTTACTGAAAATGATATACAGAAATATTTACACAAGTATTTAGACCACTGAGCCAATACTTTGTAGAAGCACCTCTGGCAGTGATGACAGCTGAGTCTTTCTGGGTAAGTCTCCAAGAGCTTTCAACAAAAGGATTGTGCAACATTTGTCCATTAATTATTTTCAAAATTCTTCAAGCTCTGTCAAATTGGTTGTTGATCTTTGCTAGACAACCATTTTCAGGTCTTTCCAAAGATTTTCAAGTAGATTTCAGTCAAACCTGTAACTCGGCCACTCAGGAACATTCACTGTCTTCTTGGTAAGCAACTCCAGTGTAGATTTGGCATTGTGTTTTAGGTTATTGTCCTGCTGGAAGCAGAAATCATCTCTCAGTGTCTGGTGGAAAGCATGATTTTATGATTTTACATTTGTGCTCATGGGTCATTTTACATTAAATTACCTGGTGCAGACAGTGGGGCAGGGGTCATGGGATGTTAATATTTGCTGGTATTTATATGATCAGGATAGGCTGTTAGGAGCTTACCCTAAACGTTAAACCAGTGATCAATTCATACCCAATGCTTCAAAGTTAACTCTGTCCTCTCTCTCCTGCCAGTAAACATCCCCTGTCTGTCTGTCTGTCTGTCTGTGTACACCATTTGGCAGAGGCCATGTTCAGGTAATTATGCCCTCGTTAACCAGGATTGGTTGTTGTTGTAATTAGAAGCACCACTGGGATGCTTCTCTCACCTCTGATGACATCACGGTCACTGGAGGTGCAGGGGTTACCACAGTGATAACTACCTCAGCCAAGGTAAGGTAAGTCCCAAACAGATGCTCATCCACTGGAGGATATGGTGTGTTGTTTCTCCCCCTTAAACCAGGAAAAGGAGTAGAGATCAAAAGTCTGTCATACTGTATTGTGCAGTGTTTTTATGTGTGCTAGCATCCATGTCCTTGTACTGTATGTGCCTGCCATTCATTCATTGCGTGCATCGCCTTTTGACCTCCTCCTCCACGAATATGTCACATCAGTGTTGTCTTGATGCTCCTTCTTGTTCATCTCTCCAGGCAGAGGCAGGCATGCAGAGGCAGACTGCTGCCGAGAGAGGCAGAGGCAGGCAGAGGCAAAGGCAGCTTGGCTGTCACAGCATTCATTTTAAGATGATTTAAAGGATTATTACATTGCCCACAGGGAAAGAGCAATCCCTCACTTTTTTATTTATCCTCTCTCTCTGTCTCTGCTGATGGTGAGATTTCTGTGATCAATCAGTTTATGTCAGTTATATCAGTTTTAGGACAAAAGCCTGGACACAGGCGAGGGTGAATGAAGATTTGGAAGGGTTTCACCTTGATGAAAATAAGATAAAACAACAGACAATGGAATAAAATGTGTCCCATCTCTTTGTGTGGAGAGCATATGAATGAGCTATATTGATAAAGAACATGTGTGTGTTTGCCTGTGTGTGGGTCTCTGGATGTGGTCAGGTGTGTTTATAGGAGACAAGTGGTTCAGTCTCTGCTATGGTTTACGACTAGTACATCAAACACTGGCATGAATTTGCATGAACCCTTCTCTCTCATCTCCTCCTGTCACTAGCCCTAGCCAGTCAGATTACTGCAGAAATCAAATTAGTAATAAGTGAATGAATAGGCAGAAGCTAATCCATGGATCTCTCCAGGTTAGTCTGCATATAGACCAGCGTTCAGCTGGCCAGGCAGTGGGACAGTCAGGCATCCAATTGTTGGCTTCCTGTCAGCCATATGCTAGTGCTCTGACCAGCCATTGGTATGTGTTGGCTGCCTGTCTGTCTCTGGGATGGCAAACAAGATTTGGTTTGATGTGATAACCGGTCCTTTTGACTGCCACCACCAGTAGGTGAGGTAAATTGATTTGGTATGTTGAGCCATTTTTTGCATTCAGCCTCACTCCTCAAGGGAAATATAGTATTCTTTATGACAAAGATATCTGCATATCAGAGGAGGAAGGGAAGGACCATCTTCCTCAGTGAATTGAATAAAAATAGTGAAACATTAAAAAATGATTGTTTTTAGATAAAACCATAGTAAATATATTCACATCACTAAATAATTGATTAAAACACACTGAAGGCCTATTGTAGCCTCAACAGCACTCTATAGGGTAGCACCATGGTGTAGCTGGAGAGCAGCTAGTTTCTGTTCTCCTCTGGGTACATTGACTTTTATACATAACCTAAGAGGCTCATGGTTCTCACCCCCTTCCATAGACCTACACATTAATTATGACAACTTCTGGAGGACGTCCTCCAACCTATCAGAGATCTTGAAGCATGAACTGACATGTTGTCTGCCCAATCAAAGGATCAGATAAATAATCTAGTGCTGAAAGCACAAGCTACAGCTAGCTAGCACTGCAGTTCATAAAATGTGGTGAGTCAAAGAAAGAGAAAGAGTATAGTTGGAAATGTTTTGAACAAATTAATTCATTCAAAAAGGAAGGAGAAGCAAGAGAGAGAGCGAGCTAGCTCTATTTTGTTGTCTGCCCAATCAAAGGATCAGATAAATAATCTAGTGCTGAAAGCATAAGCTACAGCTAGCTAGCACTGCAGTTCATAAAATGTGGTGACTCAAAGAAAGAGAAAGAGTATAGTTGGAAATGTTTTGAACAAATTCATTCATTCAAAAAGGAAGGAGAAGCAAGAGAGAGAGCGAGCTAGCTCTATTTCGTTGTATTTTTCCCCCTTTCACTTACTTAGCTAGCAAATGCAGGTTGCTAGTTTAGCCTACTCAAACACCCGGCTGAAACAGAGAGGGATGCCATGTTAGCTAGCTGGCTATAGCTACCCAACACAGGAACTCTTCAAAGTCAGTTTAAGCTTTTGGTTTTATTAATTTATTGCCACTGACCCGCCGTTATAACTGCGAAACTGCTTGCTGACTGGACACTAGCTATGTTGACTATGACGTTAGCTAATTTGGTGACAATGACGTAGTCTGTGTGTAGAGGTTAGCGGTTATGATATGAAGCTTTGGCCTGGAAAGGTGTTTTCGCCTGGTCCCAGACAGCTGACGTGTTGTATACTGAAGTTCACGAGCGAAGGGAAAAGGTGAGAGGAGCATGCATCGATGCGAGAAGGAATTAACGAGCAAAGTGATCATGCTGTTTGTATGGTGTAAGCTGAATCATGGGACAGGGTAAATTAAGCCACCTATAAATGTCTGTACTGAATTAAATATTACCACTTCCTTTTTAAAACCATATCTTTCTTTATTTCCCAAACACAATTCAACACAATCACAATTGCTTTTCAATCATTTTAAACATATTTTATATTTATTTTTTAACCTTTTTTAACCTGACTGGGCAAGTCAGTGAAGAACAAGTTCTTATTTCGAATGATGGCCAAACCCGGATGACGCTGGGCCAATTGCGCGCCGCCCTTGGACTCCTGTATCCCCCTTGTGATACAGCCTGGAATAGAACCAGGGTGTCTGTAGTTATGCCTCTAGCACTGAGATGCAGTGCCTTAGACTGCTGCTCCACTTGACAGGCTTAACACCTAACAAACACTTTGTACTTATTTTTAAACTTTTAACATAGGCCAGGTCCTGCTTTTACCTCATATCCCAGCAAAAATGCCTTGCATCAACTTGCCATTGGCTCAACCATTAGCTGAACTTACCCCATGGTCATTGGCTCAACTTACCCAAAGGCAAAATGTTGACTATATTAGCCCACACAGCTACAAGGATGCACTTTCATGCTATGTTTAGGACCTCATATTGAAGCTTATAGAGACACCAACTGTTGTATAGAACAATGATCTACTTTAGTTTAGATACAACCATCATGAAACCGCTAACACAATAAATGTATTTGACTTTTGGTTTCTTACTTCACAGAATCTTCCTAAATATTTTGTCAAATTATGAGTAATGTGTATGGTTTCCTAGAAACAAGGGAGGCTCAACTTACCCCTTTGGCTCAACTTAGCCCACTCAATGTTCTGTCTATGGCCTTGAAGGTCATCAACATGATATGGATCATACAGGCCATGACATTACAACTGTCAACAGAATTATGGTAGCTAGTGCAACCTTGCTAGCCTCTTGTTGGACCCAATACCACACAGGTGCCAGTGCCCCACAGATACACAGCTTAATGCATCTCTAAAAGGGAGTGTGAGCACAGTTGGAAGTGTGGTGTTGCCACTGTCCTGTCCTGTCACTCAGCTGTCCCTGGGCCAGTGGACTGTGGACTGAGCAGGGCCAGGATTATAGGTGCTAAGACCTCCAGCTGTGCTGGGATCAGTCAGCCTGATATTTACTATTTTGCTCGGCATCCTTCACACCATACACAGTGCAGTCAGAAAGTATTTAGACCCCTTCTTAGCATCGCCAGCTGAATGAATGGTCAATTCTCAAACTGATGGTTCATGAAAATTTAATGCGGTACCATTTCTATAAACACCGTAAGAGCTGATGGAGAAACAAACCAAAAATGCTTTACAATATGAACAATACATTCCACAAACAATACACTTTTACACAACTTTACATTAGCGTACTTGATACATCAAAACCTTGAGAATACATACCAGAATTGTTGATTAAGTGCTAATACCTTGCTAACGTGGTGCAAGATTAACCTAATATTAGCCAGCACATAGTGGAGCTAGGCTACAGCTAATAACGTCATATTCCTAGCAGACTTCAGAACAACTCAATATCCATTCAGTACACATTCAAAAGAATTAGAAAGATTTCCGAAACAAGACCAATATTGAAAGACAGTAAATACATGGTTCTCTTTCGAGCTAGGTGCTGAGTTTGACGTTGTTTCTTGGGTGATTGAACAACCTTAACAAAAAGTTATTTTTCTCTCGCTCCCGATTCTCTTTTACCCTTGGTGCGTAAACCAGAGAAGGCAAAAAACACATGATTTCAAAATAAAAGTCACACTAAACTGTTGAATATACAGTGAGGATAGAAAGCTCATACAAAAAAATTAAAGTCCAAATATGGAGCAGACATTGTGATCGGACACTCTTTTTAGGGGTTAATTGACTTTTTCCACATTTTGTTACATTACAGACTTATTCTAAAATATATATATATTTTAATGTCCCTCAATAATCTACACACAATACCCCCATAATGACAAAGCATAGTTAGGTTTTTTAAGAAATGTTTGCAAGTTTATAAAAAAACAACAACTGAAATATTACATTTGCATAATTATTCAGACCCTTTACTCAGTACTTTGTTGAAGCACCTTTAGCAGAGATTACAGCCTCGAGCCTTCTTGGGTATTTGGGGAGTTTCTCCCATTCTTCTCTGCAGATCCTCTCAATCTCTATCAGGTTAGATGGGGAGTGTCGGTGCACAGCTATTTTCAGGTCTCTCCAGAGATGTTCGATCAGGTTCAAGTCCGGGCTCTGGCTTGGCCACTCAAGGACATTCAGAGACTTGTTCCGAAGCCATTCCTGCATTGTCTTGGCTGTGTGCTTAGGGTCATTGTCCTGTTGGAAGGTGAACCTTCACCCCAGCCTAAACTCTGGAGCAAGTTTTCATCAAGGATCTCTATGTACTTAGCTCTGTTCCTCTTTCTTACGATCCTGACTAGTCTTCCAGTCCCTACCGCTGCCAGGTTTCCTCCAGACGTGACACTTGGCATTCAGGCCAAAGAGTTCAATCTTTGTTTCATCAGACCAGAGAATCTTGTTTCTCATGGTCTTAGAGTCTTTAGTTGCCTTTTGGCAAACTCCAAGTGGCTTTCATGTTGTCACTACTCTCGTGGGTTGAAGAAAGAGACCAAGGTGCAGCGTGGTAGGCTTTCATGTTATTTATTAAACTGAACACCGCAACAAAATGACAAAGTAGAAAAACGAAAGTGCACAGTTCTGTCAGGCAACTAAACAGCTAAACAGAAAAGAACGAACCACAAAACACTGCCTAAGTATGATTCCCAATCAGAGACAACGATAGACAGCTGTCCCTGATTGAGAACCATACCCAGCCAAAACATAGAAATAAAGAAACTACAATGCCCACCCTAGTCACACCCTGGCCTAACCAAAATAGAGAATAAAAGCCTCTCTATGGCCAGGGCGTGACTCATGTGACTTATACTGGGGAGTGGCTTCCATCTGGCCACTCTACCATAAAGGTCTGATTGTTGGAGTGCTGCAGAGATGGTTGTCCTTCTGGAAGTTTCGCCCATCTCCATAGAGGACCTCTGGAGCTCTGTCAAGGCACTTCCCCTGATTGCTCAGTTTGGCCGGCCGGCCAGCTCTACGACGAGTCTTCGTGCTTCCAAACTTCTTCCATTTAAGAATGATGGAGGTAACTGTGCTCTTGGGGACCTTCAATGCTTCAATGCTGACCTTCAATTCATTGAAGGGGACCTTCAATGCTGCAGAAATATTTCAGTACCCTTCCCCTTCCCCACAGTCCTGTCTCGGAGCACTACAGACAATTCCTTCGACCTCATGGCTTAGTTTTTGCTCTGGTGGAAACAGGATGCGCCTGAGTTCAATTTCGAGTCTCATAGCAAAGGGTCTGAATAATTATGTAAATAAGGTATTTATGTTGTTTTTTTAATACATTTGCAACATTTTCTAAAAACCTGTCTTTGCTTTGTCATAATGGAGGATTGTGTTTAAATTGATGAGAAAATTGTTTTATTTAATCCATTTTAGAATAAGGCTGTAACGTAACAAAAGGTGGAAAAAGTCAAGAGGTCTGAATACTTTCCGAATGCTCTGTGTACACTGTCCTCTGAGGTTCACTTCACACAGCTCTGGTAATGACCTGCTATATCTGTATTTACTGTAACATTTTCTATTATGATTGCGGGCTCAGGATGATCCCAAAAAATACATTAACAGGCTGCTTTTACATGGTATTTTCTTTTTTACCCTTCAGGGAGAGATGGATAAAGAGATGGGGAGTGAGGGATTTAAACAGATAGGGTGGAGGAGATGGAGGGATAGATTGTGAAAGCGGTGGCTGAACATTTTTGAAGGAGGAGAGAGTGATGGCTGTGGGAGAGATTTGTGCTAAGGTTTGTGAATTAATAAACCAGGTGGTTTTTCAGTGGGGTTATAGAGAGTCATGGAGGACAAGAGAATGCAAGCAGAACTACTGCTGCTGCCAGAAGAAACAGGGATCAGTGTGTGTGTGTGTGTGTGCATGCGTGCCTGCCCGCGGATATGTGTGTGTGTGTGTGTGCGGGTGTAAGACAGAGACAGAAGACAGAAGACTGACAGAAGATGAGGGGTAAAAAATTAAACCTGATTCCTGGAAGTCTGCCACTGAAAGGCCTCTTGTGGGATGAGCGGTTATGTTTTAATCTTTCTCTGCTCTCCTTCCTCTCTCTTTCACCCCTGCTTACTCTCAGCTTACTCTCACTGCCAGCACAGACAGCTGAATGGGAAGTACTGTTTGACACAGAGGCACTTTGGAACATGTTAAAATTGAGCTCCCTGAGAGGTGTGTGTGTGTGTGTGTGTGTGTGTGTGTGTGTGTGTGTGTGTGTGTGTGTGTGTGTGTGTGTGTGTGTGTGTGTGTGTGTGTGTGTGTGTGTGTGTGTGTGTGTGTGTGTGTGTGTGTGTGTGTGTGTGTGTGTGTGTGTGTGTGTGTGTGTGTGGTGTACATGAGGTCTGTGTATGCAGTGTGTAGGGGAGATGGAATGTCCTCCATCAGAGGAGACTCATTGTGATCACCCTCTGATGAGCTATCATCAGAAAGCTTTGACTGATTCCCCATGCCTATCTGTCTATAAAACTGTCATCCGCAAAGAGTTCATGCCATTTGCTGAGGTGGCATTGCAGTCAGGCCTCTGATTGATAGTCCATCTTTATCTGCCCAGGTGCAATGTGCAGGGAGGAGGGACAGGAGATGGTTTAATGTGAGTGCCTATGCTCTCTGGGTGTTGGTAGACTGTGTCAGCGTGTGGGATAACAGTGACGCTGTCCTCCACTACTATCTTTGACCTCTAACTGTCCCCCAGACTGCTTCTCCGTCTACAGTCCTGATGAATCAATGGTAGGTTAGCACAGACCAGGGGGCATGTGCCCAAATGTGATTAACAGAGATTTGGTGTGAGTAATCCTAGTGGGTAGTGTAAGCTGCTTCCAGGGGCTCAGTAGCGCCTGTGGAAGGCAGAACACACCTGTTTCAACTTTCTGGCCGTCATCCGTTCCCCTTCCTCCCCCATTTGGCTGGACTTGTTTTGATCCACGCTTTCACCTGGCACAGAGGGTTGGTGGTGGTGACCTTATGAACAGCTGTTACTTCACCAACACTGACTTTGGCCCGGTGGGCCGCCTGTTGCTGACCCCTGCTCTACAATGAAATAACCAACAGGATGTGTATGTATGTATAAAATATATCACTAGCCACTTTAAACAATGCTACCTAATATAATGTTTACATACCCTACATTATTCATCTCATATGTATATGTATATACTGTACTCTATACCATCTACTGCATCTTTATGTAATACATGTATCACTAGCCACTTTTAACTATGCCACTTTGTTTACATACTCATCTCATATGTATATACTGCACTCAATACCATCTACTGTATCTTGCCTATGCCGCTCTGTACCATCACTCATTCATATATCTTTATGTACATATTCTTTATCCCCTTACACTTGTGTCTATAAGGTAGTAGTTTTGGAATTGTTAGCTAGATTACTGTTGGTTATTACTGCATTGTCGGAACTAGAAGCACAAGCATTTCGCTACACTCGCATTAACATCTGCTAACCATGTGTATGTAACAAATAACATTTGGTTTGATTTGATTTGATTTGAAATCTCTGGAAGACTGAAATGGGTTTCCTTTAAGTTTTTTCATTCCCTCAATTCTCACCAATTTCCCAGTCTCTGGGGATGAAAAACATCCTCACAACATGAAGCTGCCACCACCATGCTTCACTGTGGGGATGGTGTTCTTGGTCTGATGAGAAGTGTTGGGTTTGTGCCAGACATACCGTTTTCCTTGATGGCCAAAATGGTCAATTTTAGTTTAATCTAACCAGAGTACCTTCTTCCATATGTTTGGGGAGTCTCCCACATGCCTTTTGGCCAACACCAAACGTGGTTGCTTATTTTTTTCTTTAAGCAATTTTTTCTTTAAGCAATTTTTTCTAGCCACTCTTCCGTAATGCCCAGCTCTGTGGAGTGCATGGCTTTAGGTGGTACTATGGACAGATACTCCAATGTCCACTGTGGAGCTTTGCAGCTTTGCAGCTCCTTCAAGGTTATCTTTTGTCTCTTTGTTGCCTCTCTGATTAATGCCCTCCTTGCCTGGTCCATGAGTTTTGGTGGGTGGCCCTCTCTTGGCAGATTTGTTGTGGTGCCATAGTCTTTGTATTTTTTAACAATTCATTTAATGGTGCTCCGTGGGATGTTCAAAGTTTCGGATATTGTTTTATAACCCAACCCTGATCTGTACTTCTGCACAGGTCCCTGACCTGTTTGGAAAGCTCCTTGATCGTCATGGTGCCGCTTGCTTAGTGGTGTTGCAGACTCTCGGGCCTTCCAGAACAGGTGTATAAATATTGAGATCATTGAGATCAATATTGAGGTCATATGGCACTTAGATTGCACACAGGTGGACTTTATTTAACTAATTGTGTGACTTCTGAAGGTTATTGGTTGCACCAGATCTTATTTGGGGGCGTCATAGCAAAGGGTGAATACAGTGCCTTGCGAAAGTATTCGGCCCCCTTGAACTTTTCGACCTTTTGCCACATTTCAGGCTTCAAACATAAAGATATAAAACTGTATTTTTTTGTGAAGAATCAACAACAAGTGGGACACAATCATGAATTGGAACGACATTTATTGGATATTTCAAACTTTTTTAACAAATCAAAAACTGAAACATTGGGCGTGCAAAATTATTCAGCCCCCTTAAGTTAATACTTTGTAGCGCCACCTTTTGCTGCGATTACAGCTGTAAATCGCTTGGGGTATGTCTCTATCAGTTTTGCACATCGAGAGACTGAAATTTTTTCCCATTCCTCCTTGCAAAACAGCTCGAGCTCAGTGAGGTTGGATGGAGAGCATTTGTGAACAGCAGTTTTCAGTTCTTTCCACAGATTCTCGATTGGATTCAGGTCTGGACTTTGACTTGGCCATTCTAACATCTGGATATGTTTATTTTTGAACCATTCCATTGTAGATTTTGCTTTATGTTTTGGATCATTGTCTTGTTGGAAGACAAATCTCCGTCCCAGTCTCAGGTCTTTTGCAGACTCCATCAGGTTTTCTTCCAGAATGGTCCTGTATTTGGCTCCATCCATCTTCCCATCAATTTTAACCATCTTACCTGTCCCTGCTGAAGAAAAGCAGGCCCAAACCATGATGCTGCCACCACCATGTTTGACAGTGGGGATGGTGTGTTCAGCTGTGTTGCTTTTACGCCAAACATAACGTTTTGCATCGTTGCCAAAAAGTTCAATTTTGGTTTCATCTGACCAGAGCACCTTCTTCCGCATGTTTGGTGTGTCTCCCAGGTGGCTTGTGACAAACTTTAAACAACACTTTTTATGGATATCTTTAAGAAATGGCTTTCTTCTTGACACTCTTCCATAATGGCCAGATTTGTGCAATATATGACTGATTGTTGTCCTATGGACAGAGTCTCCCACCTCAGCTGTAGATCTCTGCAGTTCATCCAGAGTGATCATGGGCCTCTTGGCTGCATCTCTGATCAGTCTTCTCCTTGTATGAGCTGAAAGTTTAGAGGGACGGCCAGGTCTTGGTAGATTTGCAGTGGTCTGATACTCCTTCCATTTCAATATTATCGCTTGCACAGTGCTCCTTGGGATGTTTAAAGCTTGGGAAATCTTTTTGTATCCAAATCCGGCTTTAAACTTCTTCACAACAGTATCTCGGACCTGCCTGGTGTGTTCCTTGTTCTTCATGATGCTCTCTGCGCTTTTGACGGACCTCTGAGACTATCACAGTGCAGGTGCATTTATACGGAGAGTTGATTACACACAGGTGGATTGTATTTATCATCATTAGTCATTTAGGTCAACATTGGATCATTCAGAGATCCTCACTGAACTTCTGGAGAGAGTTTGCTGCACTGAAAGTAAAGGGGCTGAATAATTTTGCACGCCCAATTTTTCAGTTTTTGATTTGTTAAAAAAGTTTGAAATATCCAATAAATGTCGTTCCACTTCATGATTGTGTCCCACTTGTTGTTGATTCTTCACAAAAAAATACAGTTTTATATCTTTATGTTTGAAGCCTGAAATGTGGCAAAAGGTCGCAAAGTTCAAGGGGGCCGAATACTTTCGCAAGGCACTGTACATACCTGTATGCATGCACCACTTTTCCAAAAATATATTTTGTAAATGATTTCACTTCACCAATTTGGACGGTTTTGTGTATGTCTATTACATGAAATCCAAAATAAAAATATATTTTAATTACAATATGTAATGCAACAAAATAAAAACGCCAAGGGGGGTGAATACTTTTGAAAAGGCGCTGTACATGCGAACTTCCATCTGCATGTGTCCAGCAGAAATAATGTAATCGTAGCCTTGCAGTAAACAAAGTTTAGAATATCCCTCCCCACTCCACTCTCTCAGTTAGCTAGGCAGCTCTCCTCTCCACTGATGTGTTTGAACATGCTGGATGGTTTCGAGGCACAGATGGTCCCAGGCATTTCACTGCTTCTCTCTGACACCACTTCTCTCAATTAAATCCCAGCAGAATTTGACAGATGAAGAGAAATGCTGAATTTAATGCATTCATCTGCCTGTTTGCTGTTTTATCATTTGTCTGTGAGAAGAGAGGAGAGAACAGCAGGCATATTGGAGAAGATAAATGGAAGCCTTTTTCTCTGAGATTCACATGCCTATTCCCCTCCCTGTCTCTGCTTCTCTCTGTCTCTCATTGTTTCTCTTACACACCTACTCTGAAAAGCTGTACAGTTAAATTGGTAATTAAACCTGGGTTTAGTGAGAAAACATGAACACATTTATGGTCATTATTTTGCATTATCTAATTCTTTCCATTGTGGTTGAACAACCTTTTGCAACACTGCACTGTGTGATCTCAGCGAAGTAAGACAAGTGCATGTAAGAAAGCCCACACTCCCCGGGCAATAGCAGCTTTAGTGAAACAAGGCGGATAAAAGGGCAGATTCAAATCCCTGACTCACACTCCTACTGATGCATAACATTTTCACAATATTGCTGGAAGGTTTTATGATGCGAGCGATCGCTTTCCGAAATAAAATACAATTCTGTATCTCTCTCGCTCCCTCTCCATGTGTATGTCTCTCGCTCTTTTTCTACCTCTCTCTCTTGCTCTCTCTATCTCTGTCTCTCTCTTTCTCTGTCTTTCTCTCCTTCCCTCTCCCTCTCTCCCACCCAAACGTACAATCTAATGTAGCAGAAGCATTCTCTCAGTGTTCAGTCCTAGAAACACACCTGGCCTGTGGGCCAGTACGCCTGTTCCAGTATGACTGGGCAAGAGATGACATCAGAACCCAGTGTTTCACTCATTCACTAGAGAGCACCAAACACCAGACTAAAATCGAATTTTGCTACACCCGGAATAACATCTGCTAAACACTTGTATGTGACCAATAACATTTTATTTGATTTGATTAGAATTGTACCAAATCAGGCCTTTTGAAACCTATTTACCATACCATCAAAGCACCTCTTCAATGCTACAGTGCACTCAGACACAGTAGGCTACAAACCAAAATCTGCACAGTTCCAGCCCCAGATGCTGTTGTACAGTAGAAGGCAGTTCATCTAGGTTTAAGTGGGTGAGAGAGAGGCACAAGGGAGCAGTAGAGAAAGTAGGTTAGGTTAGGTTGAGAGCAGGAGAAGCGTGAGAGTCAGTGAATGCATAAAGAGACAGAAGAGTGGAACGTTAATCAATTATAGATGTGGAAGTGTGGTCTGTGGGAGCACTGATACTGTAATTGGGAGGTTGGGAGAGAGAGAGCGAGGGATGGATGGAATAGGGGAGGGAGGAGAGCATCCTCACCCATCTACATCTTCAATTTACATTACATGACAAGAGGAGGAGATGCTAATGCTACATGACTGTAGTTAAGGGTTAACTAACGTTAAGCCTTCATGGTGGCTGGCTGGCTTTAGCCAACATGCACCGAGAAGAAGGAGACGTTGGTACACGTAAGAGGAGTGTGTATATTCATGTGCCAATGGTAAAAGTTATGAAGGGAGAAGCACTCACTGTTATAGCCAAGACATGCCACCAGGCAGACATACACCTAAGGAGTAGGATGCAATTGGGTGCGTCATGGGATTAAAGATAAGGGATTGGATGTAACCTGCTGATTGATGTTACTTCAAGTCATAACCTATAATAATCACTGTGCATCCTTACCCCCTTGCTCCTCAAGCTTCTCTTGCTTGTACAATTGTATAAACAATTCAAATAGATAATTTGTTTGCCACCAGCCACATCCTTTCTGTGAGGGTCTCTTGGACCGTTGTCTGGCTGCTAAAAAGACAATGTTCTAATAGGTAATGTGCATCTGTTCTGGAGGCATGGCCCTGGATGGCCCTGGTAAATGCTCAATGTCTTCACTCTGAAGTTTCTCCCGACTGATTGCTGATTACTTTTTCAGGGCACAGACATGATACATTGTTTATTTATTCAAAAATCCTCCACTGCAAATAACCCCCTCCCTGTTCCAGCCCCCATTGTGTGTCTGTTGTCTTTCTCTATATATATCTCTGTCTCTCGCTCTATTGAAAAAGGATAACATGATCATCAGAAAATGTTTGTACGTGACCTAGGCAACTGTGTTTGTGTATATTTGTGTGTGCGTGTTTGAGAGAGAGAGTGTGTGATCGTGCGCACATGCGTGTGTGTGTATACAGTATGTTTACGTTGGAGAGATAGTGTTCGAGCGTACGTCGTTGTGTCTGAATCTGTGTGTGTGTGTGTGTGTGTGCGTGCGTGCGTGCGTGCGTGCGTGTGTGTGTGTGTGTGTGTGTGTGTGTGTGTGTGTGTGTGTGCGTGTGTCATGTGTGACAGAAATGGGACAGCCCTCTGACTGCTGTTCAGAAAGTGACTCGCCCCCGCAGGATGTTCTCATCACATAGAATATTCAACAAACTCCAACTACTTTTTAGCAGACCTCTGTCAAGAGAGATCATATTATAAAGCACACCATTCCGCAGCCAGCAACGCCAGCAGTGGTCCTAGTTGTTGGACAGCATATAGATGGTAACTTGATAAGAAGTAAGTAAAAGCACTTGATTGCCAGAGTTGGCCAACATGCAGTATGGCTGTTTAAGATTCATCATGTCATATTTGCATACCTTATTTAGAATATGTTGTGAGACCATAGCCAGAAAAAGCAATAACCATCTTGCTCTGTTTCTGGTGTTTAGCAAAGCAGCCTTAATGAAATAATGTAGATTGTCCTCCTCTAGGTACATTGACTTCAATACAAAACCTAGGAGGCTCATGGTTCTTACCCTTCCATAGACTTACACAGTAATTATGACAACTTCTTGCAGCATGAACTGACATGTTGTCCACCTAATCGAAGGATCAGAGAATGAATCAAGTACTGAAATCATAAACTACAGGTAGCTAGCACTGCAGTGCATAACTTCAGGGAAGTTAGGAACAAATATACACAGGCAGTTAAGAAAGCTAAGGCTAGCTTTTTCAAACAGAAATTTGCATCCTGTAGTACTAACTCAAAAATGTTCCGGGACACTGTAAAGTCCATGGAGAATAAGAGCACCTCCTCCCAGCTGCCCACTGCTCCGAGGCTTGGAAACACTGGCACCACCAAATCCACTATAATTGAGAATTTCAATGAGCATTTCTCTACGGCTGGCCATGCTTTCCACCTGGCTACCCCTACCCCGGTCAACTGCCAGGCACCCTCCACAGCAACCCGCCAAAGCCCCTACCATTTCTCCTTAAACCCAAATCCAGATAGCTGATGCTCTAAAAGAGCTGCAAAATCTGGACCCCTACAAATCAGCCGGGCTAGACAATCTGGACCCTCTCTTTCTAAAATTATCTGCCGAAATTGTTGCAACCCCGATTACTAGCCTGTTCAACCTCTCTTTCGTATCGTCTGAGATTCCCAATGATTGGAAAGCTGCCACGGTCATCCCCCTCTTCAAAGGGGGTGACACTCTAGACCCAAACTGCTGCAGACCTATAGCTATCCTACCCTGTCTTTCTAAGGTCTTCGAAAGCCAAGTTAACAAACAGATTACCGACCATTTCGAATCCCACCGTACCTTCTCCGCTATGCAATCTGGTTTCAGAGCTGGTCATGGGTGCACCTCAGCCACGCTCAAGGTCCTAAAAGACATCATAACCGCCATCGATAGGAGACATTACTGTGCAGCCGTATTCATCGACCTGGCCAAGACTTTTGACTCTGTCAATCACCACATTCTTATTGGCAGACTCAACAGCCTTGGTTTCTCAAATGATTGCCTTGCCTGGTTTACCAACTACTTCTCTGATAGAGTTCAGTGTGTCAAATCGGAGGGTCTGTTGTCTGGACCTCTGGCAGTCTCTATGGGGGTGCCACAGGGTTCAATCCTTGGGCCGACTCTCTTCTCTGTATACATCAATGATGTTGCTCTTGCTGCTGGTGATTCTCTGGTACACCTGTACGCAGACGACACCATTCTGTATACTTCTGGCCCCTCTTTGGACACTGTGTTAACTAACCTCCAGACGAGCTTCAATGCCATACAACTCTCCTTTTGCGGCCTCCAACTGCTCTTAAATGCTAGTAAAACTAAATGCATGCTATTCAACCGATCACTGCCCGCACCTGCTCGCCGTCCAGCATCACTACTCTGGACGGCTCTGACTTAGAATACGTGGACAACTACAAATACCTAGGTGTCTGGTTAGACTGTAAACTCTCCTTCCAGACTCACATTAAGCATCTCCAATCCAAAATTAAATCTAGAATTGGCTTCCTATATCGCAACAAAGCATCCTTCACTCATGCTGCCAAACATACCCTAATAAAACATCCTACCAATCCTCGACTTCGGTGATGTCATCTATGAAATAGCCTCCAAAATTCTACTCAACAAACTGGATGCAGTCTATTACAGTTCCATCCGTTTTGTCACCAAAGCCCCATACACTACCCACCATTGCGACCTGTACACTCTCGTTGGTTGGCCCTCGCTTCATACTCTTCGCCAAACCCACTGGCTACAGGTTATCTACAAGTCTCTGCTAGGTAAAGCCCCGCCTTATCTCAGCTCACTGGTCACCATAGCAGCACCCACTCGTAGCACGCGCTCCAGCAGGTATATCTCACTGGTCACCCCAAAGCCAATTCCTCCTTTGGTCGTCTTTCCTTCCAGTTCTCTGCTGCCAATGACTGGAACGAACTGCAAAAATCTCTGAAGCTGGAGACTCATATCTCCCTCACTAGCTTTTAGCACTAGCTGTCAGAGCAGCTCACAGATCACTGCACCTATACATAGCCCATCTATCTACTTACCTCATCCCCATACAGTATTTATTTATTTATCTTGCTCCTTTGCATCCCAGTATCTCTACTTGCACATTAATCTTCTGCACATCAACCATTCCAGTGTTTAATTGCTATGTTGTAATTACTTCGCCACCATGGCCTATTTATTGCCTTAACTCCCTTATCTTACCTCATTTGCACTCACTGGATATAGACTTTTTGTTTTCTTTTGTTCTACTGTATTATTGACTATGTTTTGTTTATTCCATGTGTAACTCTGTTGTTGTATGTGTCAAATTGCTATGCTTTATTTTGGCCAGGTCGCAGTTGCAAATGAGAACGTGTTCTCAACTAGCCTACCTGGTTAAATAAAGGTTAAATACATTTTTAAAATAAAAAAATAAAATGAGTGAGTAGTTGAATCAAAGAGAGAGAAAGACAATAGTTGAACAGTTTTGGACAAGGTCATTTCTTCCAAAATTAAGGAAAAGCAAGAGAGAGAGAGAGATAATTAGCGATACAAAATGGTGACATATGGACAACCCATTTTAAAACACTCTACAACACCGTTCAAAATGACACAAATGCAGAGCAATGCCAAAACTCAAGAGAAGTTGAATGGATTAGACAAAACTTGGACTCCCCAATTACTGACCAGGAGCTCTATATGAAACATCAGACCCTCACATTTTAAAAAGCCTGCGGACCTGATGGCATCCTAAATGAGATGCTCAAACTCAGAAGTGCATAATTTCAATTGGCTATAATAAAACTGTTTAATTTGATCCTGAGTGTAGGTTATTTCCCTGACATCTGGAATCAAGGACTCATAACCCCAATCTTTAAGAACATAGACAAATTTGACCCTAACAATTACAGAGGCATTTGTGAGAACAGTAACCTGGGGAAGGTTTTCTGTAGTATTATAAATGTAAGAGTTCTAAACTTCCTTAATAAGCACAATGTCTTGAGTAAAAGCCCAATTGGATTCATACCAACACATCGCACGACTGATCATATTTACACACCCTGATAGATAAACATGTCCACCAAAATAATACCAAAATATACGCTTGCTTTATCGACTTCCATAAAGCATTTGATTCTATTTGGCATACAGGACTGTTCTACAAAGTAATTGATTGTGGTGTAGGGGGTAAAACATATGACATAATTCAATCAATGTTTACTGGCAATACGTGCAGCATTAAAATCGGCAGGAAAATAACATAATTCTTTAACCAAGGGCGGGGCCTTCACCAGGGTTGCAATCTGAGCCCTGCACTCTTCAATATTTACATCAACTAATTGGCCACTATTCTAGAAAAATCCACAGCCCCTGGTGTTAGTCTCCACAATTCAGAGGTTAAATGCCTTCTCTTCGCAGACGACCTATGCCTGCTGTCTCCCACTGCACAAAATAATCTCAACTGGAGACCTTAATGATGCAGTGAATGAACTGAGAGAGAAAGCACGCAGGGCATTCTATGCCATTAAAGACTTATTCAAATTGAAATACCTTTTAAAATTTGGCTAAAACTAATTGAATGTGTCATTGAACCAATTGCATTTTATGCCAGCGAAGTGTGGTGTCCACTTGCAAAACAAGATTTCACAAAATGGGACAAACACCGCATTGAAATCCTGCATCCACAGTTCTGTTATATTCTCCTATATGTCCAGAGGAAAACTACAAACAATGCATGCAGGGCAGAATTAGGCCAATATCCACTAATAATAAAAACTCATAAAAGAGCAGTTCAGTTTTGGAAACATCTAAAGTACTGTGGCCCCCCTCTCATATCATTACCAAGCCCTGCAATGCCAAGAGCTGAGCAAAGAAAGTCCCCTCATCTAGCTGGTCCTGGGGCTGAGTTCACAAACCTGTTCTACTAACACACTGAAGCCTCAAGACCAGGACAACCAATCAATCAGAATAAAGAAATGACAACACAATCAAAACAAAACTACATTGCTTATTGGGAAACACAAGCACAAGCACAAAGAACAATGCAGTGCTATCTGGCCCTATATCGACAATACACCGTGGCTAACTATTTGACCATTGTTACTGATCAAAACCTTAGAAAATCCTTGGCGAAGTACAGGCTTTTTCAATATTTCAAAGACTTCTTTGATGAGAATAGGCTACCCTTCCTGTTTTGGGAAGACACGGAGAGCATTGGGTTGGCAGCGCACTACATTGCTGACTGTCATAAGATGAGGGACAGACTAATCAACCTGCACATTTCCTCTAATGTATGGTTATTTTGACCCTTGGTTATTGTTGTTACTTTTGTCCCGCTGACAACTTTGATTCTTATTGTCATAATATTGTAAATATCTAAAGTAAGCTATGGCAATATGTACATTGTTACGACATGCCAATAAAGTGAATTGAATTGAATTGAGAGAGAGCGAGAGAGAGAGAATTACCTATATTTGGTTGAATTATTTTAAACTTTCACTTTCACTTAGCCTGTGAATGTAGCTAGCTAGCTAGCTAAGCCTACTCAAACATCCGGCTCAAACAGAGAGGGATGCCATGTTAGCTAGCTGGCAATGGTTATCCAACACTGGAACTCTTTCAAGTCAAGGTTTGCTTTTGGTTTCATAAATGTATTGCCACAGGGGCCCACCATTACAACTGCTAAACTGTACTGCATGATTATAGCGGGTGTACTAATGCGTTAGTTTTAGTATGTAGACTATGAGGTGAAAACGATGTAGGCTGTGTGTAGTGGTTAGCAGTTATAATATGAAGGTTTGGCTTGGCAAGTTTTTTCTGCCTGGTCACAGACAGTGATTTGTTGTGCACTGAAGTCCACAGGTGAAGGGAAAAGGTGAGAGGAGGAGAGTTCCTAGTTGCGAGAAGGAATTATATTTACAAGCAAAGTGATCATGCAGTTTTTATGTGGCTGCTATGAAAGTGAACTGTGTTTGCGTGTGATCAGGTGTGTATTCATTCTGCCGATTCTGTTAAAAAAAATGTTTAAACGAAAGCAAACGGAACGGAACGGGGAGAAACATACCTGAATTTGTCCAATAGAAACTCTAATTTGCAATTGTAGGACTACTGATTTCACCCTAGATCAGCTGGATGCAGACAAGAGTGTGCAAGGCAGTATTGAATGTGTCACTGGCTGTCACCTTGTTTACTAAAAATTCTCTCACTTCACTTAGCAACCTCATGATGGGTAAAGGGAAATTAGAGTATGATGTAGTAACATAAACCTATCGATGTTACATTGAGCTAGGTGAATGGAATATGAATAGCAGTCATCCAATATGCTCTACTATAAATAATGCCATGCTCATTAAAAAAATTATCATCCTCCCTCATCTTAAGCATCACCGACTGCCACTGATTGAAGCCCATTTCAGAATTGTTCTATATCCTGACAGGATAAATGTAGACAGCCAACTCTGAACTGCTGTTTGGAATAATTGAGTGATATCCAATCAGACAGCGGTAGACAGCGGTGGGCCCCTATTTCTGAAATAATTACACCCTGACAACACACTATGCATGGCTTCTACTGCAGGGAGGGGGCTTGACTTTCAATGTCTTCAAATCAGAACACACACCAGCGTGATTGGCCATGAACAGAGGGCATCTGTGAGGGCATCTCATTGTGTTGGGTTGCTACCCTCTCAGAGGTGTGCATTATTGCATCTAAATTCCCTTATTGCTGATCAAAATGTGTGCCCTCCCACTGTTGTTTTCTTTTTGTCATCACTGTTGGGACACAAATACAGCTGGAATGTGGGCATTTTTGGGATATACGGCTTGTGAGTTGTGTTGTATCCACTTTTCATTTGGAATATCCCGCTCAATGCTTTTTTGAGGTGGCATGTTTGATGTGGCACAGCAGGAGTGACTGGAGTGGGAGGAAGAGGAGTAATGTGTGACAGTGACAGAACCACAGAGATCCTATTAAATGACTAAGTAAGTAAAAAATACAAAAAATAAATATAATTCCTAATTCTATGGACAGAACCCACCCAGCCATATAGCTCTATAGACCTGGCTAGGCCTGTGTGACTGAGACACCCATGAGCTCGTCTTCCACAGCTGACTGTGATTGACAGTGCAGCCTCTGGGCTCTGACACCAACCCACACAGTTCCTGTTTGACTAGAGATCTGCTCTGGGCTCTGGCTCGCCTCCAGTTATTCGCACCACAATATACTCTATCTGCCGTACCTGGACTCTATTACTGACTGACAGAATGGATCTAAGTTCTACACTGTACTGTATTTACATGTCATTTTACAGTGTGCAGTCCATGCATTTGTTTTGGTTTATCCTCAAAGTAGAAGTACAGTGGATTATGTCCACAAATGTTGCGGGATGAACCACCTAAAAACCTTGCTTAGAAAGACCCTCATTCCCCCCTCTCTCTATATATATATATTTCTCCCAGTGTTGCGTGATGACTTCAGACAGAACCCCCAGGACTTGGTGGTAGCGGTGGAGGAGCCTGCCACCCTGGAGTGCCAGCCTCCTCGTGGGCACCCTGAGCCCACCACCTTCTGGAGGAAAGACAAGGCCCGTCTGGACCTCAAAGATGACAGGATCACTGTGAGTACTACATCCCGAGGACCCGGTCCTCTGTGTCTGCTCTCATTATGGAGAGCTAAAATATACAGATTAAATGACCCCCCATCCCAGATTGTCTGATGTAGACTTTGTTGAGCCATCTCTCTTTGACTGTCAGATTCGTGGAGGGAAGTTGACCATCTCCAACACCAGGAAGAGTGATGCAGGGATGTACGTGTGTGTGGCCACCAACATGGTGGGGGAGAGAGACAGTGAGACGGCTCAGCTCTCTGTGTTCGGTAAGGACAGATACTGGACAGACACTTCTCTCTGTACTTACCTGTAATGGCTGCAGTGGTTACATGCTATCTGTTTATGTTTTAAAACCTTGCGTAGAAAGCTTATGTCTTGTCTGTCTGTGTTTCGTGGTTTTCCAGAGAGACCCACTTTTGTGCGTCGGCTGGTGAACCAGGTGGTCCTGGTGGAGGAGAGTGTGGAGCTCAAGTGTCAGGTGCAGGGAGACCCACCTCCCTCTCTACGCTGGAGAAAGGATAATGTGGATATACCCCGCGGCAGGTGAGGAGAGAAAGTGTGTGTGTGCATATGTTTGTGCATGTGCGTATGCAGAACATCCCTGGTCATCCCTACTGCCTCTGATCTGGCAGAATCAGTAACATAAATGCTTAGTTTGTAAATGATGTCTGAGTGTTGGATTGAGCCCCTGGCTATCCATAAATAAGTCAATAAAAACTGGAACATGTGGCCGTCTGCCTTGCTCAATATAAGGAATTTGAAATGATATATACTTGTACTTTTACTTTTGATGCTTAAGTATATTTTAGCAATTACATGTACTTTTGATACTTAAGGATATTTAAAACCAAATACTTTTAGACTTTTACTCAAGTAGTATTTTACTGGGTGACTTTCACTTTTACTTGAGTCATTTTCTATGAAGGTATCTTTACTTTGACTCAAGTATGAACATTGGGTTCTTTTTACACCCCTGTGCGTATGTGTGTGTGCATGCTTGTGAGTGTGTGTGTGTGCCTATGTGCCCTACGTGCCTGCGTGTGCGTTCTTGTCTTTTATGATTCCTGTTGTGGCTATGGTTGAAACGTGTTGATATATGGACTGTGAGGCAGAACTACTGAGTCCCAGGCTGAAGCTGGAGCAGGTAAACACCTGACATGTTACAACAGCGTTGCTTTGATCACGGTGCCTAACATTGTTTCTCAAAGCCCACGGAATCCTGTTCTTAAGCCCAGATTAAATGTAATATGCTACTTAACATATGCATGCTACCCTGAGGTACAGATTGGATTCAAATCAAATCAAATTGTATTTGTCACATACACATGCTTAGCAGATGTTAATGCGAGTGTAGCGAAATGATTGTGCTTCTAGTTCCGACAATGCAGTAATAACCAACGAGTAATCTAACCTAACAATTCCACAACTACTACCTTATACACACAAGTATACATGTATTACATAAAGATGGAAAGATGCAGTAGATTATATAGAGTACAGTATATACATATACATATGAGATGAGTAATGTAGGCTATGTAAACATTATATTAAGTGGCATTGTTTAAAGTGGCTAGTGATACATTTTGACAATCAATTTCCATTATTAAAGTGAGCTGGAGTTGAGTCAGTACGTTGGCAGCAGCCACTCAATGTTATTGGTGGCTGTTTAACAGTCTGATGGCCTTGAGATAGAAGCTGTTTTTCAGTCTCTCGGTCCCTGCTTTGATGCACCTGTACTGACCTCGCCTTCTGGATGATAGCGGGGTGAACAGGCAGTGGCTCGGGTGGTTGATGTCCTTGATAGTGTACGTGTCATGGAGGGCAGGTAGTTTGCCCCCGGTGATGCGTTGTGCAGACCTCACTACCCTCTGGAGAGCCTTACGGTTGTGGGCGGAGCAGTTGCCGTACCAGGCGGTGATACAGCCTGACAGGATGCTCTCGATTGTGCATCTGCAGAAGTTTGTGAGTGCTTTTGGTGACAAGCCAAATTTCTTCAGCCTCCTGAGGTTGCTGCGCCTTCTTCACAATGCTGTCTGTGTGGGTGGACCAATTAAGTTTGTCCGTGATGTGTACGCCGAGGAACTTAAAACGTACTACCCTCTCCACTACTGTCCCGTCGATGTGGATCGGGGGGTGTTCCCTCTGCTGTTTCCTGAAGTCCACAATCATCTCCTTTGTTTTGTTGACGTTGAGTGTGAGGTTATTTTCCTGACACCACACTCCGAGGGCCCTCACCTCCTCCCTGTAGGCACTCTCGTCGTTGTTGGTAATCAAGCATACCACTGTAGTGTTGTCCGCAAACTTGATGATTGAGTTGGAGGCGTGCATGGCCATGCAGTCGTGGGTGAACAGGGAATACAGGAGAGGGCTCAGAACGCACCCTTGTGGGGCCCCAGTGTTGAGGATCAACGGGGTGGAGATGTTGTTACCTACACTCACCACCTGGGGGCGGCCCGTCAGGATGTCCAGTATCCAGTTGCACAGGGCGGAGTCAAGACCCAGGGTCTGATGACGAGTTTGGAGGGTACTATGGTGTTAAATGCTGAGCTGTAGTCGATGAACAGCATTCTCACATAGGTTTTCATCTTGTCCAGATGAGTTAGGGCAGTGTGCAGTGCGGTTGCGATTGTGTCGTCTGTGGACCTATTGGGGCGGTAAGCAAATTGTAGTGGGCCTAGGATGTCAGGTAGGGTGGAGGTGATATGGCCCTTGACTAGTCTCTCAAAGCACTTCATGATGACGGAAGTGAGTGCTACGGGGCGGTAGTTGTTTAGCTCAGTTACCTTAGCTATTTGGCATGCTTCATGCTCTTGTGTATGCTGTCTGTGAGTGTGAGTGCATTAGTAAAGCATATATTGCCATTTACCTGTGCATGACTGCATGCACAATATATAAACCACAACCAAAAAGATGTGGACACCTGCTTGTCGAACTTCTCTTTCTAAAATCATGGGCATTAATATGGACTTGGTCCCCCCTTTCCTGCTATAACAGACTCCACTCTTCTGGGAAGGTTTTCCATTAGATGTTGGAACATTGTTGAGGGGACTTGGTTTCATTCAGCCACAAGAGTGAGGTTGGGCACTGATGTTGGACGATTATTATTGCCTGGCCCGCAGTTGGCATTCAAATTCATCCCAAAGGTGTTCGGTGGGGGTGAGGTCAGGGATCTGTGCAGGCCAGTCAAGTTCTTACACACTACTCTTGACAAACAATTTCTGTATGGACCTAGCTTTGTGCAAGGGGGCATTGTCATGCTGAAACAGGAAAGCGCCTTCCCCAAACTATTGCTACAAAGTTGGAAGCACAGATTCGTCTAGAATGTAATTGTATGCAATAGCGTACATTTTTCCCCTCACTGGAATTAAGGGGCCTAGCCCAAACCATGAAAACAGCCCCAGACCATTATTATCTGACAAACCCAGATTCGGACTGCCATCGGACTGCCAGATGGTGAAGCGTGATTCATTACTCCAGAAAACATGTTTCCACTGCTCCAGAGTCCATTGGCGGTGAGCTTTACACCACTCCAGACAACGCTTGGCATTGCGCATGGTGATCTTAGGCTTGGGTGCGGCTGCTCGGCCATGGAAATCCATTTCATGAAGCTCCCGACGATCCGTTTTTGTGCTGATGTTGCTTCCAGAGGCAGTTGGGAACTCGGTAGTGAGTGTGGGAAACGAGGACAGACTATTTTTTCGCTGTAAGTGCTTCAACACTCTGCGGTCCCATTCTGTGAGCTTGTGTGGCCTACCACTTTGCGTCTGAGCTGTTGTTGCTCCTAGGCAATTCCACTTCACACTAACAGCGCTTACAGTTGACCGGAGCAAGCCTAGCAGGGCAGAAATTTGAGGAAGTGACTTGGTGGAAAGGTAGCATCCTATGACGGCACTACAGTCGTGGCCAAAAAGTTTTGAGAATGACACAATTATTAATTTCACAAAGTCTGCTGCCTCAGTTTGTATGATGGCAATTTGCATATACTCCAGAATGTTATGAAGAGTGATCAGATGAATTGCAATTAATTGCAAAGTCCATCTTTAACATTTAAATGAACTGAATCCCCAAAAAATATTTCCACTGCATTTCAGCCCTTCCACAAATGGACCAGCTGACATCATGTCAGTGATTCTCTCGTTAACACAGGTGTGAGTGTTGATGAGAACAAGGCTGGAGATCACTCTGTCATGTTGATTGAATTTGAATAACAGACTGGAAGCTTCAAAAGGAGAGTAGTGCTTGCAATCATTGTTCTTCCTCTGTCAACCATGGTTACCTGCAATTAATGAAGTGCCGTCATCATTGCTTTGCACAAAAAGGGCTTCACAGGCAAGGATATTGCTGCCAGTAAGATTGCACCTAAATCAACCATTTATCGGATTATCAAGAACTTCAAGGAGAGCGGTTCAATTGTTGTGAAGAAGCCTTCAGGGCGCTCAAGAAAGTCGAGCAAGCACCAGGACCTTCTCCTAAAGTTGATTCAGCTGCGGGATCGGGGCACCACCAGTACAGAGCTTGCTCAGGAATGGCAACAGGCAGGTGTGAGTGCATCTGCACGCACAGTGAGGCAAAGATTTTTTGAGGATATCCTGGTGTCAAGAAGGGCAGCAAAGAAGCCACTTCTCTCCAGGAAAAACATCAGGGACAGACTGATATTCTGCAAAAGGTACAGGGATTGGACTGCTGAAGTCATTTTCTCTGAATCCCTTGTCCGGAGAAGACAACGTGAGCGCTACCATCAGTCCTGTGTCATGCCAACAGTAAAGCATTCTGAGACCATTCATGTGTGGGGTTGCTTCTCAGCCAAGGCAGTGGGCTCACTCACAATTTTGCCTAAGAACACAGCCATGAATAAAGAATGGTACCAGCACATCCTCCGAGCGAAACTTCTCCCAACCATCCAGGAACAGTTTGGTGACAAACAATGCATTTCCCAGCATGATGGAGCACCTTGCCATAAGGTAAAAGTGATAACTAAGTGGGTCCATAACTTTGGGTCCATGGCCAGGAAACTCCCCGGACCTTAATCCCATTGTGAATTTGTGGTCAATCCTCAAGAGGCGGGTGGACAAACAAAAACCCACAAATTCTGACAAACTCCAAGCATTGATTATGCAAGAATGAGCTGCCATCAGTGTGGCCCAGAAGTTAATTAACAGCATGCCAGGGTGGATTGCAGAGGTCTTGAAAAAGCAGGGTCAACACTGCAAATATTGACTCTTTGCATCAACTTCATGTAATTGTCAATAAAAGCCTTTGACACTTGTGAAATGCTTGTAATTATAATTCAGTATTCCATAGTAACATCTGACAAAAATATCTAAAGACACTGAAGCAGCAAACGTTGTGAAAATTAATATTTGTGTCATTGTCAAAACTTTTGGCCACAACTGTACATTGAAAGTCATTGAGCTCTTCAGCAAGCCCATTCTACTGCCAATGTTTGTGTGTGGAGATTGCCTGGTTGTGTGCTCAATTTTATACACCTGTCAGCAACTGTGTTGCTGAAATAGCCAAGTGAAATAGCCAAATCCACTAATTTGAGGGGGTGTCCACATATTTTTGTATACATAGTGCATGATGCACGTAACTCCATTTCTTTACTCTACTTCCTCCTTTTTGTCTGTGTTTCTGTATCTATATTTTAGTATTCAAGCTCTTGATTTTCGATGATATAAAGTGCATTCGGAAATGAACAATACCCCATAATGACAAAGTTTTTACAGTTATTAAAAATGAAAAACAGAATTACCTGATTCACATAAGTATTCAGCCCCCTTGCTATGAGACACGAAATTGAGTGCAGGTGCGTCCTGTTTCCACTGATCACCCTTGAGACGTTTCTACAACTTGCTTAGAGTCCACATGTGGTATTGACTGGACATGATTTGGAAAGGCACACACCTCTCTATACAAGGTCCCACTGTTGACAGTGCATGTCAGAGCAAAAACCAAGCCATAAGGTCGAAGAAATTGTCCGTAGAGCTCTGAGACAGGGTTGTGTCGAGGCACAGATCTGGGGAAGGGTACCAAAACATTTCTGGAGCATTGAAGGTCCCCAAGAAAACAGTGGCCTCCATTATTCTTAAATGGATGAAGTTTGGAATCACAAAGACTTTTCATAGAGCTGTCCACCCGGCTAACTTTGCAATTGGAGGAGACGGGCCTTGGTCAGGGAGTCAACCAAGAACCTGATGGTCACTCTGGCAGAGTTCCAGAGTTCCTATGTGGAGAATGGAGAACCTTCCAGAAGGACAACCATCCCTGCTGTACTCCACCAATCAGGCCTTTATGTTGGAGTGGCCAGACAGAAGCCACTCCTCAGTAAAAAGGCACATGACATCCTGCTTGGTGTATGCCAAAAGGCACCTAAAGGACTCTCAGACCAAGAGAAACAAGCTTCTCTGGTCTGATGAAACCAAGATTGAACTCACATCTGGAGGAAACCTGGAACCATCCCTACGGTGAAGCATGGTAGTGGCAGCATCAGGCTGTGGAGATGCTTTTCAGTGGCAGTGACTGGGAGACTAGTTAGGATAGAGGAAAAGATGAACGGAGCAAAGTAAAGAGAGATCCTTGATGAAAATCTGCTCCAGAGTGCTCAGGACCTCAGACTGGAGCGAATGTTCACCTTCCAACAGGACAACGACCTTAAGCACACAGCCAAGACAATGCAGGAGTGACACGTTTCTGAATGTCCTTGAGTGGCCCAGCCAGAGCCCGGACTTGAACCCAATCTAACATCTCTGGAGAGACCTGAAAATATATTTTCAGCAACGCTCAGCATCCAACCTGACAGAGCTTGAGAGGATCCGCAAAGAAGAATGGGAGAAACTCCCCAAATACAGGTGTGCCGAGCTTGTAGAATCATACCCAAGAAGACTAAAGGCTGTAATCGCTGCCAAAGGTGCTTCAACAAAGTACTGAATAAAGTGTCTGAATACTTATGTAAATGTGACATTGCATTTTTTATGAACATTTTTTAAAACCTGTTTTTACTTTGTCATTATGGGGTGTTGTGTGTAGATTGATGAGGGGGGAAAATGATTTAATCAATTTTAGAATAAGGCTGTAACGTAACCAAATGTGGTAAAAGTCCAGGAGTCTGAATTCTTTCCGAATGTACTTCAGAAAGTATTCACACCACTTGACTTAAAAAATAAATAATGTTACAGCCTGAATTCGAAATGGCCAACATATAATACCCCATAATGTCAAAGTGGAATAATGTTTTTAGACATTTTTACAAGTTAATTAAAAATGAAAATCTGAAATGTCTTGAGTCAATAAGTATTCAACCCCTTTGTTATGGCAAGCCTAAATATGTTCAGGAGTAGAAAGTGTGCTTAACAAGTCAATTAATACGTTTCATGGACTCACAGTCGAGCAATGAATTTCAAGCAGAGATTCAACCACAAAGACCAGGGAGGTTTTCCAATGCCTCACAAAAAAAGGGGACCTATTGGAAGAAAGGTTCAAAAAAGCAGACATTGAATATCCCTGTGAGCATGGTGAACTTATTAATTACTCTTTGGATGGTGTATCAATACGACCAGTCACTAGAAATATGCAGGCGTCCTTCCTCACTCAGTTGCTGGATTGGAAGGATACCTCTCAGGGATTTCAAAATGATTCCAATGGTGGTTGTAAAACAGTTACA
Organism: Oncorhynchus mykiss; assembly: GCF_013265735.2. Classification (NCBI taxonomy): domain Eukaryota; kingdom Metazoa; phylum Chordata; class Actinopteri; order Salmoniformes; family Salmonidae; genus Oncorhynchus; species Oncorhynchus mykiss. The sequence continues at coordinate 23,654,671 of NC_048576.1, forward strand.
GAGTTTAATGGCTGTGATAGTAGAAAACTGAGGATGGATTAACAGTGTTGTAGTTACTCCACAATACTAACCTAAATGACAGAGTGAAAATAAGGAAGCCTTTACAGAATAAAAATATTCCAAAACATGCATTCTTTTTACAATAAGGGACTAAAGTAAATCTGCCAAAAATGTGGCAAATTAATAACTTTATGTCCTGAATACAAAGCATTATGTTTGGGTCAAATCCAACACAACACATCACTGAGTACCATTCTTCATATTTTCAAGTATACTGTAGTGGTGGCTGCATCATGTTATGGGTATGCTTGTAATCATAAAGGACTGGTGAGTTTTTCAGGATAAAAATAAACGGAATGGAGCTAAGCACAGGTTAAATCCTAGAGGAAAACCTGGTTCAGTGGGCATTCCACCAGACACTGGTAGATTAATTTAACTTTCAGCAGAATAATAACCTAAAACACAAGGCCTATTGCACACTGGAGTTGCTTCAACTTGAAAACCTATGGAAGGACTTGAAAATGGCTGTCTAGTAATGATCAACAACCCACATTGACAGAGCTTGAATAATTTTAAAGATAATAATGGGCAAATATTGTACTATCTAGGAGTGTAAGCTCTTAGAGACTCACAGCTGTAATCGCTGCCAAAGGTGATGTATTGACTCAGGATTGTAAATTCTTATGTAAATTAGATATTTCTGTATTTCATTTTCAGTACATTTGCTAAAATTTCTAAAAACATGTTTTCACTTTGTCATTATGAGGTATTGAGTGTAGATGGGTGAGAGAAAAATATATATTTAATCCATTTTGAATTCAGATTGTAACATAACAAAATGTAGAATAAATCAAGGGGTATGAATTATTTATGAAAGTTTTCTACCCGTTCTAGCTAGACTCATAGAAATAGTCATTTTATTTATATAGCTACTCTACACAAGAGCTAAGCTCTAGCAATACCATATATTTAGGTCACTATTATGTATCATTATCTAATTGAAGTGGCCATCAGGACAATTGCACAGAGCAATAATCCATTTACACAACTGGCTTTAGACATGCAGGGTAGTCTGAGGTTAGAGTCCTTAGCTTGGTGTCACAACAGGAGGACTACACTGCCAATGGAGTCAATATGTGGTTAGGTCCACAGCATAAAACAACATTTACCATAACTCTTTGTCCCTCCCAGCAGCCGGCTTTACTCTGTTAGCCTGGCTAGTTTCACAGTAACTGAAAACACTTTCACAGTTTGCCGATGTCAAATCCAATATGACGTATTTGACCCTATTGGGATCTGTATGAGAGGAAATATATGTTTCAGTCCATGATATACTTTAAGTGTGTATTTCTAGGAAGTACCCTGAAGTAGTAGTGGTGTGGGAGAGAATTAAGATAGTGTTGGCTTCAATCTGTGTGTTCAGCAGGACCATGTATCCGAGACAGGAAGTGGCCGTGAGGAACGTTCTCTCAGACTGGGGTAGAATAGAGTAGTGTCTGTCTGGCTGTACTTCCATCTGGCTGTCTCTCTGTCTACTCCCTGTTCACTCCTTTCTCCATCCTTCCCCCTGATTCCAGAAACATGCCCTACTTCCAGACCTGCCATTCTCTCTTTCTCGCTCTCCTTCCTTCCTTCCCGCCCTCTCTTTCCCCATCCCTCCCAGACCAGCCCTCTGGGGAGGTGTGTATGTGGGTCAGAGACGTGACATGACTGGAGTCTTCACAAGTTTCAGACAGACACACCAACTGTCCTAACGGACAGAAAGCTCTATCGATATTCTCCCCCCTCACTTTTCTCACCTCTTGTATCTGTGGCCCCACCCCCCTCATTCTGTTTCAGTGCTCTGCTCGTCTCACATGTCCAGACATTATGGAAGACTGGACAGATTTACCGTCTGCTGGTCTGTCTGCCTCAGAGACCAGAGGAGGCCCCTTAGAGGGTAGAGTCCAGCTCTATAATGTTCCATGCTCTGCAGCCATGTCAAACCCTCTGCCCTTGAGTGATGAACTGGTAGACATGCTCTGTTAGGACTGGTGTTTCTCTGAGTGATGGACTGGTAGACCTGCTCTGTTAGGACCAGTGTTTCCCTGAGTGATGGACTGTTAGCCCTGCTCTGTTAGGACTGGTGTTTCTCTGACTGATGGACTGTTAGACCTGCTCTGTTAGGACTGGTGTTTCTCTGAGTGATGAACTGGTAGACCTGCTCTGTTAGGACTGTTGTTTCTCTGAGTGATGAACTGGTAGACCTGCTCTGTTGGCACTGGTGTTTCTCTGACTGATGGACTGTTAGCCCTGCTCTGTTAGGACTGGTGTTTCTCTGAGTGATGAACTGGTAGATCTGATCTGTTAGGACTGGTGTTTCTCTGACTGATGGACTGTTAGACCTGCTCTGTTAGGACTGGTGTTTCTCTATGTGATGAACTGGTAGACCTGCTCTGTTAGGACTGGTGTTTCTCTGAGTGATGAACTGTTAGCCCTGCTCTGTTAGGACTGGTGTTTCTCTGAGTGATGAACTGTTAGCCCTGCTCTGTTAGGACTGGTGTTTCTCTGAGTGATGAACTGGTAGACCTGCTCTGTTAGGACTGGTGTTTCTCTGAGTGATGAACTGTTAGCCCTGCTCTGTTAGGACTGGTGTTTCTCTGAGTGATGAACTGTTAGCCCTGCTCTGGCTGCCTTAATCGACTTCCGCCTCATCGGCTCCCGTGGAGCAGTTGTTGTGGGTTTAACTGCCTTGCTCAAGGGCAGAACTGAAGATTTTTCCACCTTGCCAGCTCTGGGATTAGACAGCCTCTCTTTCTTTCTTTCTTTCTTTCTTTCTTTCTTTCTTTCTTTCTTTCTTTCTTTCTTTCTTTCTTTCTTTCTTTCTTTCTTTCTTTCTTTCTTTCTTTCTTTCTTTCTTTCTCTCTCTCTCTCTCTCTCTCTCTCTCTCTCTCTCTCTCTCACTCACTCACTCACTCACTCACTCACTCACTCACTCACTCACTCACTCACTCACTCACTCACTCACTCACTCACTCACTCACTCACTCACTCACTCACTCACTCACTCATAGCACACATAGCACACACACTCCCACACACCCCACAGTGGGTGCCTCCTCTTCATAAATATTGAAATAGAGGAAGAGTCAGGGTTCCAGCTGAAAGCACCTTTCATTTTACCTTTCCTTTCAGCCCTGCACAATTGGCCCCCTTTCTCCTCCTCCTCCTCTGTAGCAGAATGTAGTCTCTCTGCAGCGCAGAGTTTTAAGTGTCTCAGAAAACCTTGCTTTATTTTTCAAAACAACCTTATCTCCACAGCCTATTATTTTATGTAAGCTTTACTCTAACATGTCCCAGAAGTGGACTGCTTTTCTGGTATGCATGCTTGACTTGTGTAATGTCAACCTCTCCTCTCCTTCTTCCTCAGATATGACGTCCGTTATGAGAAGGAGGATTTCCTCCTGAGGATCAAGAAGGCATCGGCTGGCGACCAGGGCACCTTCACCTGTGTGGCTGAGAACCGTGTGGGCAAAGTGGAGGTCTCGGCTACCCTCACTATCAGGGGTGAGTATATGCTAACGTAGGAGACAGACAGACACCAGTCCTGTTCCTGGAGCTGTGGTAATAGTCTCAGCAGGGTGAGTCCGTGCAATTGTTATCGCCCCCCTGATGTGAGCCTGGAGCTGGGCTCAGTCCCTCTCTTTCCCAGGGCCCAGACTGAATGATTACACCAGGACCTTCAGCCTCCACACAAAGATGAGCAACTTAACCAGAACCAATTGTGCTACACACCCTGCATCGCTCTCTCCACTGGAATGCTAATAGAACTGGTGCAGTGAGACTCTGGTAGGGTATTTTAAGGGTATTTGTGTTGAAGAGGGTAAGGGCAGGCGAAACTCAGCTTTCTGATTTTGCCTTTGTTTGTTTGTACATAAGCACAGTGTGTCAGTGGTGATGCTATTATGTTTCCACATCTGTGACTGTGCATAAGACAATGTGAACATTGTATTACTATAAAACCCTTCCAACCTAAGATTATGCCAGGTTTATTTCCTTTACCTAAGCCCCATGCCATCACCTGCCATGGTGACTGAACCCCACTCTCCTCATCCGTACCTGCTGGACTTTTGTACCCAACACCATGTCATTCATTTCTGATTTTCATTTATTTTTCTTTCCCTCTCCTCTCCTCCTCTCCTCTCGGTCTTGTGTTTTGTCCTCACCCATCCACACCATTGTTCTTTCACCAGCTCGCCCTGTTGGTAAGTAAGACCTGATCCCATTGTGCATGTATTACTCTCTCTCTCGCTCTCTCTCTCTATCACACAACGATACACACATGCACACACACACACGCAAAGGCACATGCTTAAAAGGGCTCAGTAAATGTTCCTACCCTTGCATACATACACACCGATAAACACAAAACACACATTAACACCTGATTATTTAACATACAGTACTAATTCATGCACATTTAGTTCCTTAGTTTGAACCACCCAACCCTGCCCTCCTTTTAGTTGTGTTGTAAAGTTAGTTGAAAACCCTTTGTTTCTCCAACAGTATCAAGACATAGTAGTTGATATGCAGTAGTTCTGATGTAGAGACTAGAAGGGGAGAATGTGTGTTAAAGCAGCCGTGCTCATGAGTTGGTCTCATTCATGCAGGTTTGCGGCCAGCTGGAACTATGGCTTCTATGGTCTGTTACCTGTAGTAATGGCTCTTAAGAGAGGCAACTAGACAATCACCTGTTGCATGTTCCCTGCAGCCTGTAGCTTGTAGCTGAAACCTGTAGCGCTCCTTGCTTAGTGTGTGTACATGAACATAATTTTCTCTAAATGTGTTCCTGCTGTGCTGTGGTGACAGTTTGACATATCTGACCTTTGACCTTCAGAGGCTCCCCTGTTTGTGGTGCGACCCCGGGACCAGATCGTGGCTGAAGGGCGCACAGCCACCTTCCCCTGTGAGACCAAGGGCAACCCCCAACCCACTGTGTTTTGGCAACGAGATGGGAGCCAGGTAAGAAACCCTTGTTTGAATAACGTGTGTTGAATGTCTGTGTGCTTTCATACATGAGAGTTCCCCTTAGTGTGTTGGCCTCCTCCAATGCACATAAACAAAAATAACCTTCTCCTTGTTTACCTAATTGAGACATGAAGGTTTGGTCCTGATTGGACAGTGGATAGAGCCGTGGAGCGAGAGAGGGCATTCCGGATTCCCGAGCCTGGTGACAGTTACATAATGAAGTGAATCATCAGTCCACTTTGCAGGGCTTTGACCAGCAATTTATTTCACAAGAAATTACATAAATTTTCTGCATTAGTTGTTAGGCATAATGGGATCAGGCTAATGTCCTTCCCTTACCCTCCGTTTGTCTGCTCTCAGGTAGCGGAATGGGAAAAAAATCTAATTGACGCGAAAGAGGCAGAGTCTTCAAGGCTATGTGTGAGCGGCTGTGAGGACTCACTTAACTTCAAGACCGGTAGTGCAGGGCATCATCACTGGCAGGGCTGACTGCGTCTCACCCACAGTGTAAATTACTGACCACTCCGAGCAGATAGAGGACCCCAAACCCTTACTACTGAATTACACACACATTTCTAGGATAAGTGAGTGAATAGGAGGACTAAGGATATAACATCCTAGTTAGTAATGAACATACACTGAGAATGGAAATGGAGTAAAATTGAGCAAGGCTTCAGATGATTGGTTTGACCTGTTGGTGCTTTTTAGTTAATGCAGTCTGCTCTTGCCTTGTACATGTATGGTGCATGGGACTACACTGTTATATAACATTGTATTGCCAAGGTTGTCACTGACAGTAATTATGACTCACAGTACATTTATGATTTACTATTCGCTCATACTATTAAGGTCAACATTTAGGCCTACATTGAATCTCGCCATGTTTTCTATGGAGCAGAGGACTAAACACCATGCTGTTTTTCATAATGAGTCTATGTTATCTCACCAGGATCTGCTGTTCCCCAGCCAGCCAGCGCAGGGAGACAGCCGTGTGTCAGTGGCAGTGAGTGGAGAGCTGACCATCTCCTCCGTACAGCGCTCTGATGCAGGCTTCTACACATGCCAGGCCCTCACTGTGGCCGGCAGCATCCTGGCCAAGGCTCAGCTAGAGGTGGCAGACGGTGAGAGCATATAGAGCATGCCACGCACAAACACATGTGCACACACACACACACACACACACACACCACATACACTAGTAGATGGTGGTCATATCAATGCGCACCTGCAGAGCTATCCTTGCGAACAGAATTGTACACCTTGCCTGAGAACAATGCACAACTAAGTGCAAGCACACACACTTGCTTGACCACATGCACTGAAGGTGCATAAAATGCATCAGAGGCTGACTATTTAATGTTTGGCACTAGTCTTGGCTGAGATGTGCTGAATGCTGTAAGAGCTAATCGGTCAAATGCCTTCATCCATTTCATTAGCATGTCACTGTGGGAAGTTGCACCAGAGAGAGGCCATGAAAGGCCTGCAAAGAGAGAAACTGTTCAAATGAAAACTCCCTGATGGAGAGTCACATGTACACCTCTCTCCTCCTCTCAAAGAGCATCATTATCTTAAGTGCTGAGCTAGTGCCAGTTAGGAGCTGTTTACGCCTCTCTCCCTCTCTATCTCTGTCTCCATCTCTCTCTCTCTTTCTCACTCATTTCCTGGATTCCTCTCACACACATTATTGAATTAACATCTGCTAAAGGATTTTTTGGAAAGAGAACATACCTTGTCATGCGAGTTGGAAAATATGTAAATAGTGTTGCTGTATACAGTACAGGGGATTGAAGGAATGATCAAGTGGTTGAGTGTGAAAAATGCAACAAGAGCTCACGGTTTTACCAATTTGACTTCAGATTCAGACACAGCGTTTTTGACGCCCTGGGTTGCTCAAATCAAGTAAATCAAAATCAAATTGTATTCGTCACATATGCCGAATACAACGGGTGTAGACTTAACCGTGAAATGCTTGCTTACGAGACCAGTGATACAGAATTAAAAAATAATAGTAAAAATAAAAAGAGTAAGACAAGAGGAATAAAATATACAAGAATTAAGCTATATACAGGGAGTACCAGATCAATGTGCAGGGAGGGGAATGAGGTATTTGAGGTAGATATGTACATGAAGGCAGAGTAAAGTGATTAGGCACCAGGATAGATAATAGTAAGACTAAAATAAAGAACAGAGTAGCAACCGCATATGATGAGTATGTCAAATCAAATCAAATTGTATTTGTCACATGCGCTGAATACGACAAGTTTAGACCTTACTTTGAAATGCAAGCCCTTAACCAACAACACAGTTTTAAGAAAAACAAGAATTAGGAAAAAATATTTACTAAATAAAGTAAAGTAAAAAATGAAAGAGCAACAATAAAATAACAATAACGATACAGGGGGTACCGGCACGGAGTCAATCTGCGGGGGTAGTCGAGGTAATTGAGGTAATAAGTACATGTAGGTAAGGGTAAAGTGACTATGCATAGATAATAGATAATAAACAGCAAGTAGCAGCAGCATAAAAAAAGGGGGGTCAATGCAAATAGTCCAGTTACCCATTTAATTAGCTGTTTAGCAGTCTTATGGCTTGAGGGTAGAAGCTGTTCAGAAGTCTTTTGGACCTAGACTTGGCGCTCCGGTACCGATTGCCATGCCATAGCAGAGAGAACAGGGTGGCTGGAGTCTTTGGCAATTTTTAGGGCCTTCCTCTGACACCGCCTGGTATAGAAGTCCTGGATGGCAGGAAGCTTGGCCCCAGTGATGTACAGGGCCATACGGAAGGCCGAGCAGTTGTCATTCCAGGTGGTGATGCAACCAGTCAGGAGGTTCTCGATGGTGCAGCTGTAGAACTTTCTGAGGATCTGAGGACCCATGCCAAATCTTTTCAGTCTCCTGAGGGGGAATAAGTGTTGTCGTTCCCTCTTCACGACTGTCTTGGTGTGCTTGGACCATGATAGTTTGTTGGTGATGTGGACACAAAGGAACTTGAAGCTCTCATCCTGTTCCACTACAGCCCCGTCGATGAGAATGAGGGCGGGCTCTGCCCTCCTTTTCCTGTAGTCCACGATCATCTACTTTGTCTTGATCACATTGTGGGAGACGTTGTTGTGTGTGTTGTGTGTTTATGTTGTGTCGGTATGCATTTGTGTGTTATGTGCATATGTACAGTAGTGTATGTGAATGTGTGTGAGTGGGTCAGTATGGTACAGTGGGGCAAAAAGTATTTAGTCAGTCACCAGTTGTGCAAGTTCTCTTACTTAAAAGATGAGAGAGGCCTGTAATTTTCATCATAGGTACACTTCAACTATGACAGACAAAATGAGAAGAAAAAAAATCCAGAAAATCACATTGTAAGATTTTTAATGAATTTATTTGCAAATTATGGTGGAAAATAAGTATTGGGAGATCTAGCACAATTGGTTGCTGACTAAATACTTGTTTTGCCCCACTGTATATGTTTGAGAGTGTATATAGTGTGTATATTTTGTATTGTGAGTGTGCATAGAGTCAGTACAAGACAGGGTCAGTGCAGAGTAACCATTATCTAACTATTTAGCAGTCTTACGTTTGCCTGATATAGAGGTGCTGGATGGCAGGGAACTCGGTACTGGGCTGTCCGTACCATCCTCTGTAGTGGTTTGCTGTCGAGGGTGGTGCATTTGCCAAATTAAGCGGTGATGCAGCCAGTCAAGATGCTCTCGATGGTGCAGCTGTAGAACTTTTTGCTCAGTATAGTTCCGCTTCAAACTAGGGCTGTGCGGTCACATTATTTCGTCAGCCGGTGGTTGTCAAGCAAATAACTGTCGATCTCATGGTAATAAACACATTTAGCATGTCCTAGTTTCCACACATTGCCTAGTTTCCACAGATGCAGACCTTGGGAACATCTATATTTTAAAAAGGCTAATAAATCCATGTAAAATAGCCAACACATTCACAAAAATCCATTATTTATTTTAGACAGGTCTAAAGAAATCTGATATAAAGAAAATGTCATCTATTTCAGAAGAACAGAATAGCATACTCTGAGTTGTCCTTATGTTAGGTCCTAATCTGGCTATGCCATGTGGCTGTGGGCTACACTAGTTCATTTAGCAGACAAGATTTGGTTAGATTTCCGTGGGATTATTTTATATTGTTTTATAGTATGACAAATATAATTGAATAAAGCTGAATAAAATAGAAAGGATATTTTCTCCAAACTGTTTGAGCGAGTGCGTGCATGTGTCTATTCTGTGTTGAGCGGTAGCAAAGAAATAGGTACTCCTACATGTTTTATTTAGAGTTATCAATGTAACTTTAGGCTGCATGATACGACTCTAATGATGATTTGAAACAAGTCGCTTGAAAGGCATGAGCTCTGCTTTGTTTTTTTGCGCAGGCTGTACACACTTCATCAGTCTCTCATTCACAATTTGACAAGCACTTGACAAGCATTTGACAAGCAGCATTGGACTAGTAACCGGAAGGTTGCAAGCTCAAACCCCCGAGCTGACAAGGTACAAATCTGTCGTTCTGCCCCTGAACAGGCAGTTAACCCACTGTTCCTAGGCCATCATTGAAAATAAAAATGTGTTCTTAACTGACTTGCCTAGTTAAATAAAGGTAAAATAAATTTTAAAAAACTTGATAATGCCTCTAATTTCACGACGGCATCCCCTTTGTGTGGTCTTAATGCACCCTAAAAAAAGTTAATGACTTTTGCGGCCAGTGGACGTTGTTCCCTTCTCCCTGGGTGATATGTGCCCCGAATCACTTCTCACTCACATGGCTCTCCATCACGTGATTGGGACTTTCTCACAGGCTACAAGTGAAGACAGACACATCGGGGACGCAACTGCGTGCGTGCTTGTCCAATTCCGAGGCGCATATTGAAGATATTGGAAGGACTGTCCACATTTACTTTTCGTCAGCCAACAAGATGAGCTGGCCTAACAAACAGCAAAAGCACTAGCCTATGTCAATCTACTATCCCCCATAGTACAAAAGTTTACCTATTCTATTCTGTGCCAGAAATAAATATTCTAACATAGTCTGGTACAGTTGTGGGATGCATTAGATCCTAAATTAATGCATCCACTAGCATAAAAAAACATGTTTTTATGCAATGTTGCTGACGCAACAGATCAGAACATCTAGCTTGACATCTCGTTAACTATTAGGCTATTTCTTCACATTATAAGCACAGCAATGCACACATGGCAGTAGGTTATAAGCGTGAATGTTCCATTAGCGGGAAAACACCATTATCAAAAGTGAGATTATGCATGTAATGCTTAGATTATAAAGGTGCATTTTTGATGGTGAAAAGTATTTCCCCAAACTTGAAACTCACACACTACTTATGTATGCCAGTTATGCTCTAATCTCATTGTAAAGCACATTAATGTGCTTAATTTTAAGAAGTTATTTGGCCACTTTAGTTGTGATACAAATCTTATCAAAACATAGTGGTGGAAAAAGTACCCAATTGTCATGCTTGAGTAAAAGTAAAGATACCTTATTAGAAAATGACTCAAATAAAAGTGAAAGTCAACCAGTAAAACGCTGCTTGATTAAATGTCTGAAAGTATTTGGTTTTAAATATACTTAAGTATCAAAAGTGAATGTAATTGCCAAAATATACTTAATTATCGAAAGTAAAAGTATAAATCATTTCACATACCTTATATTAAGCAACCAGAAGGCACTATTTTCTAGTTTTATATTTATTTACGGATAGCCAGGGGCACACTCCAACACTCAGATTTACAAACCATGCATTTGTGTTTGGGAAGTCTGACAGATCAGAAGTAGAAGGGATGAACAGGGATGTTCTCTTGATAAGTGTATGAATTGGACAATTTTTCTGACCTGCTAGAGCATTCAAAATGTAACAAGAACTTTACCGTGTCAAGGAAAATGTATGGAGTAAAAAGTACATTATTTTCTTTAGAAATGTAGTGAAGTAAAAGTAGTCAAACATTTAAATAGTAAAGTAAAGTAGAGATACCCCACAAAACTACTTCAGTAGAACTTTAAAGTATTTTTACTTAAGTACTTTTACTTAAGTACACCACTGTTTAGGCCTATGGGATAGGCTACATGAGGTGTGCGACTATGATTTGAAAAAGTTGCAAAAAAAGGCATTGTTTCTTGCCTTATGCTTGGCATCATTCACAAGTGATAATATGTCATTCACAAGTGATAGGCTAATATTGTCACCCATCAGACTATTCTTGTAATCTTGTCTTTAAATATACTAAATAATATATTTGTGAAATTTGTTTTGATTTAAAATGGACCATTATCATGCACCTATCTCGAAACAGGGGAATGGGAAAAAATACATGTCATCTATGCACTTAAATAGTGAATGGAGGACGCTTTTCCCGTGGTTCATTTTCATGCCAGCCAGCCACCTATAGATAGGAACATGAGCTCATGGGCTCTCATGAAGTGTTTGATTCAATTTTTGATTACATTTGCATTGATGTCAGTGTGATTACAGGGGCAATAGAGTGCTGAGTACCAGGCAGTACCAGGCAGTTAGCAAGTTTGGTAGGCTACTAATGACCAGCAGCAGCATGATGTGGAATTTGACTGCCTTCATGACTCGTGTCCGCTGGTGTGACGGTAATATGGTCACCGAAACAGCCCTACTTCAAACCTCACATTTTTTTTTTTTTAATTAAGGGTTAAGGTTTTGGGTAGAGTTAAAACATTAAAGCTGCAATGTGTAACTTTTTGGGTGACTTGACAAAATTCACTTAGAAATGTGAGTTATACATATGTAATTCTCATTGCAAGGAGGTCTAAGAAGCGGTAGATATGTTCTATGTGCACTATTTCTATGCTTCCTGTTTTTAAGTTACATTTTTGCATCTTTTACTTTCGTTTTGTACACCAGCTTCAAACATTTGAAAATACAATATTTTTGGTTATAGAACATATATTAACAGCGGTTTAGATGGAACAATGATCACCTACACTATACTTGCTTGTTTGTCACATAAACTGAAATTAGGCGAACTGTTAGAATTTTAGCAACCAGGAAATTGGTAGAGCAATTTCTGCATAGTGCATCTTTAAGTTTAGGCATTCATTCCGAATGGTTACGCTAAGGGTTAAGGTACAAATAAAGTCAAAATTTGTCTCTACAACTGGAATTGAACACGGGACCTTCGGAACTCGGGAGAGGCTATACGGACATACCTAGGGCCCAAATGTATTAGATGTTTGGTGCAGCAAAAGTATAGTGGAGACGAACAGATTCGGTTCAGTAAGTCATCCTATTGAGCCCTTCCCAGCTTGCTAGTTGGTAGATGTAGATGTTGCTAGAAAGATGTTGCTTGCCTGCCAAAGTTGGAACAAGGGAGCATGTTTAGAATAGTTTTTTTTTAATGTAGACATTAATGCCGTAGTTGTAAGTTCTCGTTGAAAATCATTACAATAAATGTGCTTTAGCCTTCACCCTGGCCTGATGTTGGCTACACTATCTAGCTACTTCCCTTATCTTACTGCGGCAAGCAGGATTGAAGGGACACTGCCCTGTGTTGTTGTTGTTACCAGTTTACAGTGCAAACTGTCCCCGTTGTCGTGTCTTTGGCATCATTAAACTGTAGATTAATCTTTATCAAATCTTTACTCTCTGTAATTATTATTATGCATTAAACTGATTAATCATGTAACTGTAATTAACTAGGAAGTCAGGGCACTAAGGAAAATATTCAGATTACAAAGTTATAATTTTCCTAATATAACTTTTTAGATATTTTCATATCGGATCAATAGTCTTCTGATTTATTAATTCTTCTTTACCTCACGTTAGTCTCATTCCAAACATCGTCAATTGTTGGTTATCTGCACAAACCCAGTCTTCAGTATGAGTCATCCATACGTGAGTATAACATTTAAACGTGTTAACCCTCGCAAGGCTGCAGGCCCAGACGGCATCCCCAGCCGCGTTCTCAGAGCATGCGCAGACAGGCTGGCTGGTGTGTTTACGGACATATTCAATCAATCCTTATCCCAGTCTGCTGTTCCCACATGCTTCAAGAGGACCACCATTGTTCTTGTTCCCAAGAAAGCTAAGGTAACTGAGCTAAACGACTACCGCCCCGTAGCACTCACTTCCGTTATCATGAAGTGCTTTAAGAGACTAGTCAAGGACCATATCACCTCCACCCTACCTGACACCCTAGACCCACTCCAATTTGCTTACCGCCCCAACAGGTCTACAGACGACGCAATCGCAACCACACTGCCCTAACCCATCTGGACAAAAGGAATACCTATGTGAGAATGCTGTTCATCGACTACAGCTCAGCATTTAACACCATAGTACCCTCCAAACTCATCATCAAGCTCGAGACCCTGGGTCTCGACCCCGCCCTGTGCAACTGGGTACTGGACTTCCTGACTGGCTGCTCCCAGGTGGTGAGGGTAGGTAACAACATCTCCACCCCGCTGATCCTCAACACTGGGGTCCCACAAGGGTGCGTTCTGAGCCCTCTCCTGTACTCCCTGTTCACCCACGACTGCGTGGCCATGCACGCCTCCAACTCAATCATCAAGTTTGCGGACGACACTACAGTGGGAGGCTTGATTACCAACAACAACGAGAGTGCCTACAGGGAGGAGGTGAGGGCCCTTGGAGTGTGGTGTCAGGAAAATAACCTCACACTCAACGTCAACAAAGCAAAGGAGATGATTGTGGACTTCAGGAAACAGCAGAGGGAGCACCCCCCTATCCACATCGACGGGACAGTAGTGGGGAAGGTAGGAGTCTGAAGATATTCGGCTTGTCACCAAAAGCACTCACAAACTTCTACAGATGCACAATCGAGAGCATCCTGTCGGGCTGTATCACCGCCTGGTACAGCAACTGCTCCGCCCACAACCGTAAGGCTCTCCAGAGGGTAGTGAGGTCTGCTCAACGCAACTACCTGCCCTCCAGGACACCTACACCACCCGATGTCACAGGAAGGCCATAAGATCAAGGACAACAACCACCCGAGCCACTGCCTGTTCACCCCGCTATCATCCAGAAGGCGAGGTCAGTACAGGTGCATCAAAGCAGGGACCGAGAGACTGAAAAACAGCTTCTATCTCAAGGCCATCAGACTGTTAAACAGCCACCACTAACATTGAGTGGCTGCTGCCAACATACTGACTCAACTCCAGCCACTTTAATAATGGAAATTGTGTAAAAAATGTATCACTAGCCACTTTAAACAATGCCACTTAATATAATGTTTAGATACCCTACATTACTCATTCATATGTATATACTGTACTCTATATCATCTCCTGCATCTTGCTATCTTTTTGTAATACATGTATCACTACCCACTTTAAACTATGCCACTTTATGTTTATATACCCTACATTACTCATCTCATATGTATATACTGTACTCTATACCATCTACTGCATCTTGCCTATGCCGTTCTGTACCATCACTCATTCATATATCTTTATGTACCTGTTCTTTGTCCCTTTACACTTGTGTGTATAAGGTAGTAGTTGTGGAATTGTTAGGTTAGATTACTCGTTGGTTATTACTGCATTGTTGGAACTAGAAGCACAAGCATTTCGCTACACTCGCATTACCATCTGCTAACCATGTGTATGTGAATAATAAAATTTGATTTGATATATCAATTGTCTTAAATCATTTATTTATTAACTGACTAAACAGTCACAGAAGTGCACACACAAACAAACAGAGTAAATATGGTTACAAGAAATGATAGGGGAATGTGCCCTAGTGGGCTAAACTGGCATGGTGGCTTGTTAGACAAAAGGGAAGTGGCGGTCAGCTGAGAAGTCACTACAGTGTTGATAATTATAACAATTGAAATGCAAAACCTTTGCACGTGAACGCTCACTCATTCGTGAACAATTGCAATCAATATATATATTTACGCTCAGTGTGTCGTCGGGGTCGCTGTTGAAAATGTTGTTTCTGTTTGAGAGTGTCCGTCCTCTCTCTCTCTCTGTATCGTGGTTAGAATGGATAGTTCAGAGTGACATTCATTCATGTCGTTATAGGATAGATGTTTCGGAGGTTGTCGGTCTTCACGTTCAATGATACCGAATTCCTAGCTGCAGACTAGTAATTCATATCAAAGACTTGTCCTTATTCTGTCGATATCGATAGTCTAAGAGTTTAACCATGTGGGTTAAAAGATTCAGCCATCTACTCAAACCTTGGCCCTCTCGTTATCGAGGTAAGCTGGTCTGCAACCTCTGTCCTCTCGTAATTGAGGGAAACATGGTCTGTTGAGAAATTCTCAAAGTGGGGGTTTTATTCGGGAGAGCAGAAAAAGGCTGTCTCATGACGCCAGTTCCTAACTGTGCTCATGGGCGGTCCTCTGATTTTCCTTCATTAAACAGTCCAAAATCACATTACACAATTTTACAAACAGTATCATCTTCACTCATTCATCTTATACAACAATTAGATGTAAACCTCATATCTGAGGCTATTATATAAACAGCGTTATGGTAATGTGGCCGTATTGTCTATTGTCGTATTGGTTTCTCTGCATTTCTGGTTTAGTGACTGTCCTCTGAGTCTGAAGGAGCTTTGATAGACTTTTAGAGCTCTAGAACCTGGTGCAAATACTCTGTCTGAGCTGAGACTAACAGCACTGATGAGCAGGGGAAGAAGAGACAATATTAAAAGATTGAATACCCCAGAAATGCAGTGGCTTGTTTCTTGTCTGGGGGAGGGGGAGGGGGCTGTGAGGTGCAGCGGTGAGTCAGAGGAGGAAGAGAAGGAGGAAGAGAAGGAAGGTGGGAGGGTGTGAATGTGTTGTGAGGAAGGCAGGGTAATTAGCGCCGTAGGCGAGCCATCGTTATTCTGCACCTTGTAAATAGAGCGCTATGGTGTGATGTGGTACCATTAGCACACACTATCAGAAACCTGCAAACGACCCCCAAAACAGGTACCCCCTATCACAACAGATACATCAAGAAGACCTTGCTTCTCCAATGATAAATTAATTAACGTTTATGGGATCAAAATTGTAATTTAGTATAGCACTAAACTGTAATTCATAGTTTGTGTTTCATTGTTTTCATTGTGATTCCTTGTTTTTCTCCAGCCTTAAAGGACCGCCCCCCGCCCATCATCCGGCAGGGCCCGTCCAACCAGACACAGGCTGTTGGGGGTGTGGCCCTGCTGAGGTGCCAGGCGTCAGGGGACCCGGAGCCCACCGTTACCTGGCTGAAGGACGGCCTCAGTCTGCTGGGAAAGGACCTTCGCATGGCCCTGCTGGAGCCTGGCAGCCTGCAGATCCAAAGCACCAGGGTGGGTTCATAGGACTGATGCTGTACAAACACAATACACACAGTCACAGCAGCAAGCCTCCACACTGTGTTCACTCATGATTGATTTTGCCATGAGTCTGCCAGCCATAGTGACTCCATCTTTTCTCTCTCTGCTTCTCTACTTTCATTGCGTTCTTTTCAATAAACTACCCATTCTTTACAGTTTCTCTCTATTCTCAAAGGCAGGTTGTTAAGGTTTGTGTGTGTGTGTGTGTGTTTGTCGCTCAGTGTGTGTGCGTGCGCACGTGTGTTTATGCGCTTGCCTCTCATATTGCTTGTGAGAGAGAGGAGAGAAAAAAATCCCTTCTGATGTCAGTGAGATGTAATTCAAATGGACAAGTGCAGGCAGGTTGCCTTTAAAGATGAATAGGGGGTATTGATTTTTATAAGTCATTTAAAGCTGTCATTTAGAGCCATTCACCTAGGCAGCATTTAGAGATGCTCTAACCCAAGGACAGTGATTGGGGGGAATGCAAGCATGTAAGGGACAGATCGAAATTGACAAATAACAATATATGTAAAAACACATCCCTCCCTACCTTGTAGGCTTACCCAGTATTGAATCTCTGAATTTCATTAAACATTTTGATGTTTTGTACCAGATGTCTCTTTCCATTCATCAAATTTCCTCTACACAGTTTGGATTGATTGATTGATTGATTGAAAGTTAAAAATATATACGTACAGTGCATTCGGAAAGTATTCAGACACCTTCACTTTTAATTTTTTTTTTACATTACAGCCTTATTCTAAAATTGATTAAATGTTTATTTTCCTCATCATTCTAAACACAATACCGCACGATGACAAAGTGAAAACAGGTTTTTATACATTTTTAGATTTATAAGAAATGTTTATACATTTTTGCAAATGTATTAAAATGAAAAACAGAAATACCTTATTTACATAAGTATTCAGACCCTTTGCGATGAGACTTGACATTGAGCACAGGTGCATCCTGTTTCCATTGATCATCCTTGAGATGTTTCTACAACTTTATTGGAGTCCACCTGTGGTAAATTCAATTGATTGGACATGATTTGGAAAGGTACACTCCTGTCTATATAAGGTCCCAGTTGACAGTGCATGTCAGAGCAAAAACCAAGCCATGAGGTCAAAGGACTTGTCCGTATAGCCCCGAGACAAGACTGAGTCGAGGCACAGGTCTGGGGAAGGGTACCAAAACATTTCTGCAGCATTGAACCATTGGCCTTCATCATTGTTAAATGGAAGAAGTTTGGAACCACCAAGACTCATCTTAGAGCTGTCCGCCCGGCTAAACTGAGTAATCAGGGGAGAAGAGCCTTGGTCAGGGAGGTGACCAAGAACCCGATGGTCACTCTGACAGAGCTCTAGAGTTCCTCTGTGTAAATGGAAGAACCTTCCAGAAGGACAACCATTTCTGCTGCACTCCACCAATCAGGCCTTTATTGTAGAGTGGCCAGATGGAAGGCACTCCTCATCAAAAGGCACATGACAGCCCACGTGGAGTTTGCCAAAAGGACTCTCAGACTATGAGAAACAAGATTCTCTGGTCTGATGAAACCAAGATTGAACTCTTTGGCCTGAATACCAAGTGTTACGTCTGGAGGAAACCTGGCACCGTCCCTTTGTTGAAGCATGGTCTTGGCA
The DNA here is from genome assembly GCF_013265735.2 of Oncorhynchus mykiss. NCBI lineage: Eukaryota > Metazoa > Chordata > Actinopteri > Salmoniformes > Salmonidae > Oncorhynchus > Oncorhynchus mykiss. The sequence continues at coordinate 23,672,631 of NC_048576.1, forward strand.
GAATCATGCTGTGGGGATGTTTTTCATTGGCAGGGACTGGGAGACAAGTCGGGATCAAGGGAAAGATAAACAGAACAAAGTACTGAGAGATCCATAATAATAACCTGCTCCAGAGCGCTCAGGATCTCAGACTGGGGAGAAAGTTCACATTTTAACAGGACTAAAACCCTAAGCACACAGCCAAGACAACACAGGAGTGGCTTCGGGACAAGTCTCTGAATGTCTTTGAGTGACCCAGCCAGAGCCTGGACTTGATCCAGATCTAGTATCTCTGGAGAGACCTGAAAATAGCTGTGCAGCGACGCTCAGCATCCAACCTGCCAGAGCTTGAGAGGGTCTGCAGAAGAATGAGAGAAACTCCTCAAATACAGGTATGCCAAGCTTGTAGCGTCATCCTCAAGAAGACTCGAGGCTGTAATCGCTACCAAAGGTGCTTCAACAAAGTACTGAGTAAGGAGTCTGAATACTTATGTAAATGTGATATTTCAGTTTTTATTTTTAATACATTTGCAAAACTTTCTAAACACTTGTTTTTGCTTTGTCATTATGGGGTATTGTATGTAGATTGATGAGGGAAAAAATATTTAATCCATTTTAGAATAAGGCTGTAACGTAACAAAATGTGGAAAAAGTCAAGGGGTCTGAATACAGAAATCATGTTTAAAGTGACTGGGATTGCACAATATAGTCAGGGACTTATTTCCATTGTGGTCACTACATTTGCTGCAGCACATGCTGCAGAAATATAAGGACTGAATGCATGCCTAATTTACACTTCTCTATCTGGCTTTTGGGGGTCACCTTATTTTTTAACATTTATTGGATAACGGCACAATCATTTGGGCTTGGGCTCATAACATTATTTAATGTATGACTCATCAGCCTCAGGTAGCATCAGACTTGAATTTTCATGCCGATCAAAGCTCTAATCAAATCCAGACATACATGTATTAATATGCTTTAGAATGGCTCTTCCGGTTTGGGCGGGAAATACCAGATTACCCGGGAGAAAAGTGGTTATTTTCGAGGTGGAACATTTTGTAAAATACCAGGAAAATATTCAAACCTAGTCTGTAGCTTCTTTTTTAGATGTTTGGGGTTGCTGGTGAACCATGATGTGCAGGCATAAACAAAGTGACACTGGACGAGCACACCGTCTTTACGGTGTCTATAGGTTTCCATCTAATTGGCGACAGATTTTCATGTGAATATTCTAAAATATGCATCAAAACAATATGCATATTTCAGGGTTTCCTTTAGAGGAAAATGTGTCGCCTGACAACATGACTGGGAAGCCTTTAATTTACTAGACATTTGAGAAATTTACTGGACATCCATTTGCATTCAGATCCGAATTGGCGGAACCAGCGGCATCAATAAATGAGGGTTATTGGCCAAATGAGCCACATTACGTGTCCCTAAAAACAGCTTATATCAAACATTATTCCTTATGTTTCGATGTGTAGCATATGCAACATTTTGTTATTGGTTTTTAGGCTTCTTTCCTAAAAAAATAATTGTCCACCTCACAATTCAGCTGTCAGAGATTTGAGCACAAAATGCATCAGGGCATTGCATGTATTGGCTTAGGTGTCCACTATATGATATTAACATTACAAATATATAGAGCCTATATAAGGAAGTGATGCGTAGGCCTAGCCCCAGAGAGATAGAGCCAGATACAATGTATGCTGGTGGCATGCTATGACACTGACATGCATTTCTTTATGTCAGATGGCTAGATAGTACAGATGTACAGAAGGAGGCTGATTTGTTATTTTTCAATCAGAATATCTGGTATAAAGATAAGCATTGTTTTATTAGATTATAGTAGTAACTCTGGTAGGCATGAAACATTCTTCCTCACCTCAAGTTCTACTGTTGGAGTCAGTTGGAGCGCCAGTGCACACTGCCTTCATAGCATATGCTTGCAGTGGCTAAAGCTTAATATCAGCCACACCAAACCTTCACTAAAGTGTATTATTTACGAAAATGTCAAAAGTATTTTAAGCCATTGTTTATAGGGAAAATACGAGCAGGCAAACACAGCATTAAAGTTGGAACTTAATTTGGTTTAAACCTTTACAGAAGTTTTGAACAGGCTATATTGCAGCAATTACCAACAAAGGCAAGTGTCTACCATACCCAACAAATGACAGAAAAAGTATAATGTTATTTATATTAAAACAGGCCTACTTATAACCTATCTTAAGCACTCAATTAAAAAGACAGATGTCATTTTAGCCAATGAAAATGTCTTTTCATATTTAAAGAACTGGTTTTGAATAATAAATAAGCTTACAAAAATAACAATTATATGCAGTAATACTAATAAAGATAAAACAAATTACTATAGAGCTCCAAAATGCTGCATTCTTCAGATCTACAATATTAAAATGTACATTAAATTCCCCTCATAAGCTTTTCACTATACTTTAGGCATACTCTTTTTCTTCTTTTGTTTTACTTCAATTAAAAAGGCCTCCATCTTCACAATCAACAGTAGCCTAGGCCAATAAAATCTGTGTGTAAATATGTAGTGCACATACAAAATATATTTTGGGTTTAAATTGCTATGTACCTAATAAAAAATACAAGTTAAAAGGGTTTCCATTGCATTTTCAACTCTAGTGATGGTTTTGTCACAGAAATGTTGCGTAGGTATAGCGAATGTGCCCACCGGTATTGGCACATGCACTCTAGTCAACAGCTTGCAGATACAGTGCAGGTATAGCCTACTACATGATGATATTATTATGGACAAAGTGTGAGATTAAACGGCAGCCAAGCATCGATCATCATGTCAACTGAATAAGACCCTCAATATCTATTGAAAGGAGCATCAACCTTATCAATGTGCACTTTCACCACCCTGTGAAGTTCATCAGAACTTATTTCATCTGTAGCCAAATAAACGGCATACTTTCCTATGATGTGTTGACATTTTTTACTCGCGTAAACAATTTGGATGGAAACCTGGTTAATGTCAAGCTATTTTGAGGATGCTGGAATTATATTTTGGATGAACGTGTGCATGCCTACAGGAAACTTTTGAATTAGCATAATTAGATGGCATATTGTGACTGGTTGTGTTTATATATATAAACATTTATATATATATAAATATTTAGGCGATATTGAAGCAGTTGTTTCTAGGTGTGCAAGGAATAGCTGCATGGATTGGAGAGGAGGCAGAGAGTGTGTTGAACTTTTCTGAGGAACCGGGCCTGCCGGGAGCATGTGTGGCCACATTACTATAGGAAGACTTGGAAGAATGATGATCTGCAACAGATTGCTCATTCAGTATCAGAAGTAAAAAATACACCAAGACTGGCCTGCTACAGTGTGTTTATAGACCTTATAAACTGCCAAGAGTAGACCCAAAACAACCTTGAAACATTGAAATCACAGGGCTTTTGCGCCAATATTCAAATGACATTTTCACTGCAGCCTAGAGTAGGCTAGAATGTTGTACTCACTGGTAAACAATAATGCAATGTTCCATTGCATTGTGGGGTGGTAGGCTAGTCTAGGTAGGATCATTGCATTGTCCCTAAACAACATCAATAGGGTAATTGTTTTAGCTGTGTGTCTCATGTCTCTACTGCCTATCAGCTATTCCTATTTGTTCTTGTCGATTCATATGACAAGTGTATGCAGCTTTGAATGTTTTTATGTGTGGTATGGTTGCTAGTTAACCTACCACTATTGTCACTATAAATGGTGGATCTACGGCATACAAGACCGTTAGGTCTACTATACTGCGGTATAGTAAAAGTTAGCACATGGAATAGCGTACTGCATAAGGGGAGTACCAAAACACAGTGATTTTGGGGAGGTGCACGCAAGCAGGTGAGGAAATGTGGCTAGGATGGAAGAAACGATGTAGTAAAACTTGTAAAAGAGCAATTGTAAAAAAATATATAAAAAACACACAACCCTTCCCAAACCCCCCAAAAAAGTTTGACAACCCTCTCCTATTTTAGAGAGAGAGAGAGAGAGAACAAGGGAGAGAGAGAGGGGGAACAAGGGAGAGAGAGAGAGGAAACAAGGGAGAGAGAGAGAGAGCAGGGACAAAGGAGAGAGAGAGAGAGCGGGAACAAGGGAGAGCGAGAGAGAGAGTGTGTAAGGGAGCAGCCTCAGTATTTAAGAGGCCAACGTTAAATAGATTATCCTGTTCCTGTTTCACTGTGGCTGATCGGTACTGATGATGATAGGGCTGAGGATGTGGGAGGCTGACTAGTACTAAGCAATTTAGTTTTTTTTATAACTTCAGCACATCTTCCCTCGCTCTGTCTTCTTGTTGTCACCCACTCCCTCTCTCCCTGGGTGCGAATCAGGCCAGTGGAGGTTAATGCATTTTTTGTGTACTGCTGCCTACCCTTTAAATACAGAGGTTGACAAAAGGGCTGTGAAGGCCAACTGGGATCAAGGTTGGACTGGAAAGACCAATGGAGCCAACAAGCATCACCACCAAACAATATTACTACTATCAAAAAGGCACACTGGTTTTAATGAGCATACAGTGCCTTCACTGGTATAACTTCGTTTCTCTGGACCCCCCTTTAAATAAAAAAAAAACATTTAAGTATAGACTACTGATCACTGTCCATAGTGCTGAAATTGTGACGTCTATGCGGCTGCCTGCCTATCGATGATAGGCTTTCTGTGATGCCATGGCTTAGCTTAGCTTTAGCTAATAGATACATGTTTATTGGTAGGCCTATTTGGTCATCATTTTTTCATATTAAGCCTAACATTTCATGAAGGTCTATATGGTGTCACAATGCTGCAATTTTTATACTGCCGGCTGGTGGCAAATTCAAATAAATGTTTGATGCAAAAGCATACTAATCAGCTAGATTTTTTTAACTGTCCCGTATAGGCTACCTGAACCTGAATGACATGAGCCGCCCTCGCTCTCTCTCCCAGCTTGGATAGAAAGTTGTGCGTAAAACCAGTCCATTGATGCCAAATAATACAGTCAGTCCACCCTCAAAACACTAGCTTACTAGGGATTGTTTCATTATGCAGTGTACTATCTATAGCTATATAGCGTATTTAGCTGTGATTTATAAACTTGTTATAAAAATGACACATCAAATAGCCAAACAATGAGGACAAAAGTAGTTGGCTTAAGGATAAATTCAGCCACTATTAATTGTTGAACTCAGCGGGTTTTGCCTGCCTATTGGGCTGCAATATTCAAGGTAAATTAAATCAAATTAAATTAAATCCAACTTGAGAGACTCCCCTGATCTTCTGAATTCTCCTTTTTTTGTGAGCAAATGTTTCCACCACTGCCTGTAGGCCCAGGTCGCGGAACCAACTGTTTTATATATTGGGTATTACCAACCTAGTCAGTCTTTTCTGATACATTGCTCTGCACACAATTTAAACGTAGCCTTGAATGATGCATGCCAAGATATAACACAGACAAAGGACTGTTGATATTGCAACCACACAATTTAAGCGCTTGTTCACTATTATGAACGAAATCGCAAACAGCTTTTTTTAGTTCAAGCCCCAAGAACTGTTGTCTGCTAAAGATGATAATCTGTTTGCATCTGTCAATTTATTGGTTGCCCAGTATTCAGACGAGCTGTCCCCAGAGCTTCCAATACAGTGAATCTCTTTCCGTAACGTGTTGAGGCTGGCAATTAAGGAGAATGAGAGGATTAATTAAAGATGTTGCAGAGCTGCTGTATTTCAAGCTCAACTCCCTTCTGCCCAGTTTCCCTGATGTTGCTAACGCAATCAAACTGTTTTTACCATTCCTGTAACTGTCGCTTCTGTGGAGAGATCATTTTCTAATTTAAAACCTATTAATAACTACCTAAGAACCATTAGGCTCTCGGTCTGATATGCGCATTTGAACAACTGAGTAAGCTCCACTCATTGCACTGGCGCCATCATAGACTTGACCATTTGTTCACTGATATCCCCTCATACTTATAATCAGTTTATTTTAAATGTTTTAGTCACATTCCTGAAGCCCAAGAAACAAACACTTAGCCTCCTAGCACAAATGTAAATTAAAACGTTTTATGAATTACTTTTTGGAGGGTTAATGTCAATGGATTTTTTCCCACATCTTGTTGTGTTACAAGGTGGGGTTAAAATGTATTTAATTGTAAAAAAAAAAAAAAAAATACTCTGTAATGTAAAAGTGGAAAAACAATTCTAACATTTGTAAAAAATTCATGAACATTTAAACCACAATATGTCTTGATTACATAAGTATTCAACCTCCTGAGTCAATACATGTTAGAATCTCATTGTACAATATTTTGATTGTACAATATTTTCACATTTTTATTTTTAGATTTCTTCAAGCTCTGTCAGGTTGGTTGTTGACCATTGCTAGAAAACATTTTTTAAGTATTGACATAGATTTCAAGCCAAAGTTAAAACTGTAACTAGGCCACTCAGGAACATTAATTGTCGTTTTGGTAAGCAACTCCAGTGTACATTTGGCCTTATGTTTTAGGTTATTGTCCTGCTGAAAGGTGAATTTGTCTCCCGGTGTCTGTTGGAAAGCAGACTGAACCAGGTTTTCCTCTAGGATTTAGCCTGTGCTGAGCTCTATTCAGTTTATTTCTATAAAACAAAAACACCTTAGTCCTCGCCGATGACAAGCATACCCACAACATGGTGCAGCCACCACCATGCTTGATAATATGAGGAGTGGTACTCGGTGATGATTTACCCCAAATATAATGTGTGGTATTCGGGAAATAAAGTTATTTTCTCTGCCCCATTTTTGCAGTTTTACTTTAGTGCCTTATTGCAAACCGGATGCATGTTTTGGAATATTTTTATTCTGTACAGGCTTCCTTCTTTTCACTCTTTTAGGTCATTTAGGTTAGTATTGTGGAGTAACTACAATGTTGAGCCATTCTCAGTTTTCTCCTATCACAGCCATTAAACTCTGTAACTGTTTTAAAGTCACCATTGGCCGTATGGTGAAATCCCTGAGCGGATTCCTTCCTATCCGGCAGCTGAGTTAGGAAGGCCCTCTGTGTCTTTGTAGAGACTGGGTGTATTTTTACACCAACCAAAGTGTAATTAAAAAGTAACTTCAGCATGCTCAAAGGGATATTCAATGTCTGCTTTTTTCACCCGTCTACCCTTTTTGCGAGGCATTTAAAAACCTCCCTGATCTTTTTTGTTGAATCTGTGTTTGAAGTTCACTGCTCGACTGAGGGACCTTACAGATAATTAATTGTATGTGTGGGGTAAAGAGATGAGGTAGTCATAAAAAAATTATGTTAAATACTATTATTGGACACAAGGTCCATGCAACTTATAATGTGACTTGTTAAGCACATTTTTACTTTTGAACTTATTTAGGCTTGCCATAACAAAGGGGTGAATGCTTATTGACTCAAGACATTTCAGCATTTCATTTTTTATTCATTTGTAATTCAACTTTGGCATTATGGGGTATTGTGTGTAGTCCAATGACACAAAATCTAAATTTGATCTATTTTAAATTCAGGCTGTAACATTACAAGGGGTGTGAATAATTGTTGAAGGCACTGTACTCTATATAAAAAAGTGTATCTTTCCAAACTGTTATTATTTGAGAAGTTGATTGATTTGTTCATCAGCTGAATGTTTGGTTAGTCAGTTGTATGATCAGTATTAGGGATGCATGTTTGGTTGTTTCTCTTTAAAGAAATACATTGTTTTACTGTCAACTGTCTGGTCAGTGTATGTTCTGATGTGTTCCTCTGTCCTCCTCAGCTATCTGACTCTGGGCTGTACACCTGTGTGGCCACCAGCTCCAGTGGGGAGACCTCATGGAGTGCCTTCCTGGATGTCAGAGGTATAGTAACAATGTGTCCATTTTATTTTAGAACCGTAAAGGGTTATTCGACTGTCCCCGAGAACGCTTATAACCATTTTGGGTTCCATGTAGAACCTTTTCCACAGATGGTTCTACGTGGAACCCAAAATAGTTCCTGATTGGCAGATGAATGGCAACCCGATTAGAAGCACCTGCTGCTAATCTGTTGTTTTTTACAAATGCTGTTTGGAATTAAAGAAAAATGTACCTACACACTGAAGTAGGCTCTAAAGCCAAAACGTCTGTGTACACTATCCCAGAGGCAGTAAAAAAATGAAAAACATCGAACAATAAAGTAAGCTTTACAGTATGTAACATATTTTTGTGTGTGAACCCATTACACCTCTTTGATTGTTTGAATTCACAGGTTTTACGCACCAGCCAAGCTTTTGGGAGAGCCCTATGGTTCTCTTTTGATTAACCAAAATAGCTCTACCTGGAACCAAAAAGGGTTCTACCTGAAACAAAAAAGGGTTCTCCGACCTATGGGGACAGCCAAAGAACCCTTTTGGAACCATTTTTTCTAAGAGTGTACAGTACACACCATTGATTGAAGCCAATCAACCTGATGCTTTCATTTCTCCTTCAATCTGCCTTGTCCATTTTGATTAATTTTGAAAGAACCTGTTCTCCTTTTCTCCATCTCAGAGTCCAGTGACCTCACAGACTCCATGTCCCACAATGCCAGTACCCTACCAGGGCCTCCCTCCAAGCCAAAGGTCACTGATGTCACCAAGAGCACAGTGTCGTTGTCTTGGGAACCTGGGACCGAGGATGGCTCCCCAATCTCCTCCTATGTCATTGAGGCCTTTGGGTATGTCTGGGAACCTTGGCCCTAAGAGAAGCTGCAGTAAATTACCCCAAACTTTCAGAGCAATGACAGATGTATGCATGTATGTGGGCATAAGGTTCACTGGCATGTTCAGGGCAAGCACATACACCCTAGTGCTTTGGCTGAATAGTCTGCATACAAGGATCATGTACAGTCCAACAAGGTTGATCAGAGTTCTTTTGAAACACTAAAAAGTGTTTAGGTTTCAGACTAGATTTGCAGATGTCTTGATGTTGCTAGTTAAATTAGCTAAGTGAAAAACAATAGGACTGCCATAGCTACAGTATGGAATGTTATTTCCGTAAAAGCTTTTCTTGGCTTCACTAAATATCTTCCTCCTGTTTTCTCTGTGAGCAGTCAGCTGGTCAGCAACAGCTGGCAGACTGTGGCTGACCACGGGAAGACCACACAGTTCACGGTCAAGGACCTGCGACCCAACACGGTCTACCTGTTCATCATCAGAGCGGTCAATGCCCAGGGTCTCGGAGACCCAAGCCCCATGTCTGAGCCTGTCCGCACCCAAGGTACTGTACAGAACTAACCACTGTGTCTCAGTGTGCCTCATGCCATTAGAACATTTTCATAAAGGTTTAATCGCAATTGGCATCATCCTCTTTCTTTCTTTCTTTCTTTCTCTCTCTCTCTCTCTCTCTCTCTCTCCCACGCATTCTCTCTTTCTCTGTCTGTCTGTCTCTCTCTCACGTTCTCTCTTTCCTCTCTCTCTCTCTCTCTCTCTCTCTCCCTCTCTCTCTCTCTCTCTCACTTTCTCTCTCTCTCTCTCTCTCTCTCTCTCTCACTTTCTCTCTCTTTCTCGTTCTCTCTCTCAGACATCAGCCCTCCGGTGCAGGGTGTCGACCATCGACGTGTCCAGAAGGAGCTGGGTGATGTGGTGGTCAGCATGCATAACCCTGTGGTCATCAACTCCACCTCTGTCCAGGTCACATGGACTGTGAGTACCACTGATAGGAATCGATACTGTCAATTGTTTCGACAGAATTGCAGTTGACAGTTTGAGCATCTGTTGACCATCTGTAATGGGACTCAACAAAAACACTGTAATTTAAGATTTAGACTTGCAGAGCCCAATTATTAATTTATATATAGATGTCACAATGAGGAACTAGTATGAGTAGGTTTGGTATGAACAAGGATGCTTTGTCTCTGTGGTGAGTTATTATTCTCACTGAATCAAACAGGCAGTATAGAACCTGAAGAGCTGAGTAGCGAGAGAGATGAGCCTTGTACAGCGTTAGGATCGTTCAGGAACTGAGCCAGTTCCAAGCCTTTGCTTATCTCCAAGCTTCATACACAGTTTGAGTTTAGTTTTTCACACATAAATGCTGTGTCACCCACTGTCTGTTCTCAGTTAGCACACACACATGCATAAACACACGCACACACGTGTGCGCACACACACACAGTGCGAGTGTCTGAGACAGGTGGCCGTGGAGTCCAAGGACAGCTGGTGTTCCATCAATCTGTGATTGTTTGGGGTGACGCGGGAATTAAGACAAATGTTTCTCACTGAAACAAATAGATCACCATTAGCGGCAACATGTTGTGTTCTCTCGTTTGGAGGCGGTTTGCAGTCAGCTCTTTATCTGGAGGTTATTAATATTTCCCTTCTGCCTTCTGGAGAGCACTGCTTAATGACAGAGGCTCTTCCATTCCTCACACATACATCAGTGGCGGTCGGTGACATTTAGGATGAGGGTGTCCAATTTTAAAAAATTTGATGAGCATTTTTTTCTATTACAGCATAACGGATGACTGTCATTCATGTTCTAATCAAATGGCCACCCGGACTATCTACATTGAACCACCCTTCTTTTGTGTTTACACTGCTGCTACTTGCTGTTTATTATCTTTGCATAGTCACTTTGCAAATTACCTCGATTAACCTGTACACGGTTACCCCGTGTATATAGCCTTGTTATTGTCATGTACATTTATTGTGTTACTTTTTGATTTATGAAATTTTAATTGAGTTTATTTAGTAAATATTTTGCTTATTTATTGAACTGCATTGTTGGTTGAGGTCTTGTAAGTAAGGATTTCACGGGAAGGTCTACACCTGTTGTATTCAGCACATGTGACAAATAACATTGGTATGATTAAACCCAGCTCAATGTCAAATTGATGTAAAAAGGCTACGTACTACAAGATATTCAAATTGTCCCTATACCTATCATTAGGTTGCTACAACCTAGCATATGATTTAAAGTTTACATTTTAGGTGCACAGGTAGAGAGAAGACTTTTAGTAATCTAGGTGACAGACAGTGACACATTCAATACCGCCTTGCACACTCTAGCTGATGTAGGGTGTAATATTATCGGTGGAATTAATACACCCCTGATCACACGCAAAAACAGTTCACTTTCATAGCAGCCACCTACAAACAGCATGATCGTTTAGCTTGTTGTAGAATTCCTTCTCGCATCTACACGCTCTCCTCCTCTAACCTTGTCCCTTTGCATGTGGACTTCAGTGTACAACACGTCAGTTGTCTGTGACCAGGCAAAAAAAACTTTCCAGGCAAACCTTCATAACATAACCACTACACACATCCTACATAGTTGTCACCATATTAGCTAATGTCATAGCTAGTCAGTACTCTAGCCATTAGAACTAACGTGTGAGTAAACCCGCTACAATCTAGCAGTAAATTAATAAAACCAAAATCTTACCTTAACTTGGAAGTGTTCCAGTGTTGGATAGCCATAGCCAGCTAGCTAACATAGCATCCCTCTCTGTTTGAGTAGGCTAAACCTGCTATCTGCATTCGCACTCTCTCTCTCCCGCTCTCTTGCTTTTCCTTCCATTTATAAAACAAATAATTTGTTCAAAACTGTTCCAACTATTCTCTTACTCACCACATTTTATGCACTGCAGTCTTAGCTGTAGCTTATGCTTCCAGTATTAGATTAATTCTCTGATCATTTGATTGGGTGGACAACAAAGGTTGGAGGACGTCCTCATGAAGTTGTCATAATTACTGTGTAAGTCAATGGAAGAGGATGAGAACCATGAGCCTCCTAGGTTTTGTATTGATGTCAATGTACCCAGAGGAGGATGGAAACTAGCTGTCCTCCGGCTACACCATGGTGCTACCCTGTAAAGTGCTGTTGAGGCTACTGTAGACCATTGCAAAACAGTGTGTTTTAATAAATTATTTGGTGACGTGAATATATTTAGTGTAGTTTTATCTAAAAAGGATAACTTTTGTAATGTTTTAATATTTTTATGTTTATACAATTCACTGAAGATGATTGTCCTCCCCTTCCTCCATTGAGGAGCCTCCACTGACATACATGCACACGCATGTACACCCATGCACTCCATATGCTTCAGCACTGTGTGCACCAGTGCCTTGATGTCATTTTAACATTATTAGGTATCTGGTTCTCTTCGAGAAAGGGATTTGTAGAGTGCTGCATAGCACCATTGTTTTGTTTAGCAGATGGTACTGTCACGACTTCCGCCGAAGTCGGCCCCTCTCCTTGTTCGGGCGGCGTTCGGCGGTTGACGTCACCGGCTTTCTAGCCATCGCCGCTCCATTATTCATTCATCCATTTGTTTTGTCTTTTTCCCTGCACACCTGGTTTTTATTCCCCAATCACACTACATGTATTTATTCCTCTGTTCCCCCTCATGTCTTTGTGTGAGGTTGTTTTGTGTTACCTGTCTGTGTTGACAGGCTTTACTGGTATGCGTTTATTCCGTGTTTTATTTCACAAGGTATGTTATTGTGTTTATACAATATTACTGTGACTGTTTGCGCGTTTGCACTTTTGCATTGGCTGGAGGTTTCGACACAGTGGCGTCCGTCTGTTGGTTTCTCCTGCCTAAATAAAGTGTGCGCCTGTTCACAACTCTGCTCTCCTGCACCTGACTCTACTCCCAGTACACACACCTATGACAGGTACACTAGTTAATAACATGGCTTATTCAAGGGAACAATCCAAAATACCATTCAATTGAAATTACACTTTGAGATACCATCTACCATCTTCAGTTAGTTACATGATAATATTTCTAGTATGTAATTACATTGTAACACAGGCCAGATTAAGTCTCAGAATAAGCATAGGTTTTTATTCTTCACAAATACTATTATTGTCAAGCAAAACTCTTCTCCTAACATACCCAAGCATACCTGTCCTATAAGACAAGGGGAAACTAAACAGAATGGGCTTGTTTATGATATTTACTCCCGCTATGGCTGCATCTAGATGGATCAAGCAGTTCTACTACAGGTAAGGGAGGGGAGGGGAAAGAGAGAGTGTGGGGGCGGGCGATCATAAAGCTTTTAGATTCACCAATCATATCATTAAATGAAATGCAAGCAGGCAACCGTAGAGGCAGAGCATCAGCAGCACGTTTCCATGATTTATTTGGACTGGGCTGACGGTAAACAGCTGCTTTATTTGCCCTGTAAAAGCTTTTGCTTGCTTCTGCCCCTGTTAACAAGCCATTACTGTGAGTTATGTTGCACACTCCATCCCCAGACCCCACCACTGCAACTTTCCCCCGCCATAGTAACACGATTTGTTTACAGAAAAGGATAACGTGTGGTTTTAATCCACTCTGTCAGGGTGTAAGAGCTTCGTAGCTCTCTGTTTTGCTGGTTTGGTTGGCTTGTGGTGTATTTAAATGGGCAGGAAGTAGTTACTTTGAATCAAAGTTGATATGATTTAGCTAATGTTGAAGAATACATTTTCTTATATCATTATTGAAAATTCCCTTAAAAAATCTGCAATATATACGTCTGCCTCCTTTTCTCTCCTTCAGGTGGAGAAACCTTCTCAGTTTATCCAGGGCTATCGTGTTCTGTACAGGCAGACGTCAGGCCTGCCCTCCCCGGGGGCCTGGCAGGTGCAGGACGTGAAGGTCCCCTCAGAGAGAGACGTGGCTCTGTCTGGCCTGAAGAAGGGTGTTGTCTACGAGATAAAAGTCCGTCCGTACTTCAACGAGTTCCAGGGAGCAGACAGTGAATCAATGACAGCACGCACCTTGGAGGAAGGTAAAGGACCTTTACCGACTCAATATGTGTCTTGATGCAACAGATATTGCCAACTGTGTAGGAGGTACTATTTTCACTGTCAGAAACTCCTGAAATTATTTGACATCAATGCTACTTGTTTGCTACATCAGGTAATGGCCACATACTGTACCTAGAAGCTGATACAGAATGTCATTACACACAAACACACTCTCTATGCAAACAGACACACTCAAGAGAGGGGGGGGGGGGGGGGGGCTGCTTCCTGTGACACCAGCTCAACCCTTTTCCTGCTTCTCTCCCTGCACCTCTCCCTGTCCCTCTCTCTACTCTCCCTGGACTCCTGCTGTCACCTGCCATGCCTCTGTTGCATACAGTATTCATGCTGTGACTTTATGATTTTACCTCCCTACACCCCTTTCTTTCTTTCTTTCTTTCTTTCTTTCTTTCTTTCTTTCTTTCTTTCTTTCTTTCTTTCTTTCTTTCTTTCTTTCTTTCTTTCTTTCTTTCTTTCTTTCTCTCTCTCTCTCTCTGTCTTGCCACCTCTCCCCCTTTCCATCATATACAGTACATGCATACATGAAAAGTTACTTAAGTTAAATCAAACATTGATGTCAGCCAGAGATTTGAACAGAAGCTCAAGTTATACAGGTGTCTCAGGTTACGATTCAGCCCTCTGTGAACGGTTGATTAATTGGGTTGCTTTTTATTCCTTGTGTACATTAACATAATTAGGCCCACACAGTAGCTGTTCTCCACGTCCCCTGCTCTGGGAATGTTCAGTTTGTCCCTCGCTAGCCTTCATGTACATATCTACCTCAAATACCTCATTCCCCTCCCTGCACATTGATTTGTTACTGGTACTCCCTGTATATAGCTCCATTCTTGTGTATTTTATTTTATTCATCTAGTGTTACTATTTTAAACTCTGCATCATTGGGAAGGGCTTGTAGGCAAGCATTTCACAGTTAAGTCTACACCAGCTCTATTCAGCGCATGTGAAAAATAAAACCCTAACCTTCACCCTAACCTTCACCCTAACCTTCACCCTAGCCTAGTTAACATTAGCCACATAGCTAACGTTTGTGTTAGCCACCTAGCCACCTAACTAACGTTAGCTACAACAAACTGCAATTTGTAACATATCATACAAATTGTAACTCTTAACATATCATACAAAATAAACGATGGACATCCACAAATTAATACACACCATACCAAACGTAATATATCATATGAGTGTCCCGGATTTTTGTTTACTATGTTATGTCTACCCCTGAGTCCAGGTTGATCCAGTAGCTGATTCACATGTTTCTTCCACAGACTGCATAATGCCATTACAGAACTTGTGGCTTCTTGTGGAGTTTCCCATCCAACCAATCGGATTTGAATGACTTGTACCTTGAAAATACAGTATTGGTAGTTCAAAGTATGAAGTTACTGTAGTGTTCTGAATGAATGAATAATAATGAACCTCAACACTATAGAAACAATAGGCCCATGTGTTAAGCGATCCCATAGCCATGCTGTTAGCCTGCAGGTGTCTGCTAGCTGTTTGAATCCCCATACAGCTTTTGAAAGTGAAGGGTCTGAGTGGTCTGTCTGCCCACACAGGGGATAAAGAGTGTTTTCTAGATCTCAAACGATTGGCCTTGGGGTTGCCATAGTGTCACTTAGCACATTACGTGAAACACTGCGGGTCATATTTCTACCGGCGATACATCACAGAGCTAATGGACTTACTAGCATCTCCTTCATTACTGTACACCAGAATGGAGTGCTTTCATTTAGCTCAGATATGCACATCTTTAGCGTCCAAGTGCTAGTGTGTGACTGCGTGTGTTGGCCGTGATCCATTAATATGAAGGCCAATAGTATTGTGTAGCATTAGAGGTTCTAATTGGCTGTTCTATTAGATGGACTGTTATAGTTGATTCCCCTGAACCTATGAAGGCACCAAGAGACCTCTGCTACTTTGTTACTCTGTTGCAACTTTAAAAGAGAGGAAAAGGAATGAGAAATTAGAAAAAGCAAGATTGAAGTATACTGTAAGGGATGAAGGTTGGAGAGAGGAAGAACAAGAGAGAGAGTCTGGAAGCATGAAGTGTAGAGAGTGGTGGCTCTCCCAAGCAGCAAAGCACAATGCCGCTGCTTTAACACATGTTGGCTTTAACAAATGTTATTAAAGCAGTGGCATTGGGCTTTAACAAATGTTATTAAAGCAGTGGCATTGGGCTTTAACAAATGTTATTAAAGCAGTGGCATTGGGCTTTAACAAATGTTATTAAAGCAGTGGCATTGGGCTTTAACAAATGTTATTAAAGCAGTTTCATTGGGCTTTAACAAATGTTATTAAAGCAGTGGCCTTGGGCTTTGCTGCTACTACAGAGAAAGCCTGCCTCACTGAACAATTTTCATATAAATCAAGGCGGTGCTCTCTGTTGTGCTCAGTTAAACCACAACGGCAGGCAGCAGCAGCAGTTTTCTGTTGGAATGAGAATATCGGTATGTGGTAATATTTATGTTGATGTGTTTTGTTGTGCCTTCTCCCCATGCAGCGCCCAGCGCTCCTCCTCAGCAGGTGACAGTGCTGACAGTGGGGAACCATAACAGCACCTCCATCAGTGTGTCCTGGGACCCCCCTCCCACAGAACACCAGAACGGCATCATCCAGGAGTACAAGGTAGGGAGCAGCAATCTGTATAGGATACAGTAGTCTTATTGAGAATAATGTTGGTATACAGGTTCACTGTATTTTTATTGTGTATAAATATTACAAGAAATGTCTACATTGCCCTATTGAGAAAGCTTGCTAGTAAGCATTTTATTACACTGTTTACCTGTGCCAATACGCTTTGATTTGATTTGGAATTGGGTATCAACTGTCTCTCACCACAAATTCCTGTCCCTGTCCCTGTGTGTGTGTGTGTGTGTGTGTGTGTGTGTGTGTGTGTGTGTGTGTGTGTGTGTGTGTGTGTGTGTTAGATCTGGTGCCTAGCAAACGAGACCCATTTCCATGTGAATAAGACGGTGGATGCGGCCATCCGTTCGGTGGTGGTGGGGGGTCTGCAGGCAGGGGTGCAGTACCGTGTGGAGGTGGCGGCAGGCACCAGCTCGGGGGTGGGAGTGAAGAGCGAGCCCCAGCCTATTATCATAGGTAACACATAAACACACAGGGCACAGGGTCTGAGGCAACCCACATAATAGCAGGGAACCCTAATCTGATTCACAGGCAGGCGGTCTGGAAAAATGATTGATCAATTTATCACACTTGGGAAAAAATAAATTCTGCATTGTCGGAGATCACATGTGTACGGTTTGGAACAAGAGGTTCAGTGACTTCTGTAAGGCTGGCTACATACATAGCGATCTATCAGGAAATCAATAGCGTTTAATTTAGTGTAGTGTCCAGTAACAGTGTGTTGAGAGCTGTTAGCCATAATAATAATCGTCGATATCTGTGTGGGCGTCGCTAAAAATGGTAGACAGTGTTATTGGGGTGGTTTTATCATCCTATCACATCTTATCAAACTGCCGAGGGATGCGCTGAGTATATAGGCCTAAAATCAGTAGCAGAACCAGGCCAGATGCTCTTCATCCGTGACTTTTGACTGATGTGTGGGGGAAATATCCTCAACGGCCAGAGACAGGCAAACAGAGGCCTGTGGACTGAGGCTTAATGACTGGGGCTGGGGCTCCTGCTCAAGCTGGAGACTGTGAATCTAATTTCACAGCACAGTAGCTGCAGCAGAAAATCAAACTCTGTCTGAGCTGCTCTGTCAATCTCCCGTCTCGGAGCTCAAATTGATGAGAGCACTGCTGAGTTGATGAACACTCTGCCTACATATTGCAGTTTTTTTATGGTTTCGATGGTGTGTTTTTTTATTTGATATTATTTATCTATAGTGTTTCATGATGTTGTATTGTTTTAAACCTAGAAAATAACTGTAACGTGATTGTACCTTTCGTACAGAGTTTATTGTTTTTAGATTATATAGTAGATTTTGTTATTACCTATTGATAAACATTGATTTTAAACCATTTCGAAAGACGTTAGCTGTTGACTGGTTTAGGTCTAGTGGACAACATAGCACTATCCATCCACCAGATGCCATGCTGTAAATCCGATGGGTGTCCCCTGTCCCCTCCTGTCTGTCCCCAGGTGCAGAGCTGCGTGATGTGATGACGGGGGAGGAGGGCAACAACAGCATCTCAGACGTGGTGAAGCAGCCAGCCTTCATCGCTGGGCTGGGAGGGGCCTGCTGGATCGTCCTCATGGGCTTCAGCGCCTGGCTGTACTGTAGGAGGAAGAAGAGGAAGGGCCTCAGCAACTATGCAGGTCAGAACCACTATATACTGTTACAGACACAGGCCTGAGTAATATCAACAGAGATCAGACACACTATGCAAACATATTACAGTGTAGACTAGCTTTCCCAACTGCCTTAAGAGGATGTGTCTAGCGTGGATAAGTGGAATCCCAGAGGTGAGAGACAGAGCTGTTTTGGCTCGATGGTATATCATTTAATGCAGAACAAAGGTAGAGATGTTCAGCTCAGACGGAAATAAGTCCTATTTGCTTTAATCCATTGTGCACCTATATGCATCGGCTATAAACACAATCCCATCAACACTGCACCTTAAAACTCAAATACACTCAATTCAAATAAGTAATTCACATTCCCTTTCATTATGGAACCGTGACCCATGTTCACACATTAGCCGTAAATGCATTTTCCAGATTTAGGTATGCGTATTTTTTGATTGGCCTTCTGGGGGATGGGTGGGTAGCATGTAGCTGTGGACTATTCTCATTATAATGTGTATTGCTATCACCATGCTTCAGTGGCTGGTGTGGAAACCATGTTGATTACCTAATTCAATAGTGATTTACTTTATTCACCATCGCTGCTCATCTGATCCCACCTCTTCTCAGAGCAAATGTATCTTCAATATCCAGTTAAATGTTTCTGTCTCCTTTTTCCTGCCTGCTTTGTATTTCTCATCCAGCCAACCTCCATACTCTAGTTATTCTTTGTCACATTTTTCCTGATCAAAATGTGACTACCATCGTCAAAAGGATGGTGTTTGCATATTTTTTACGTCTGTGGTTGTGTTCATGTTTGTTTACGCTGATGTTACATCGACGGTGTCGAGTGTCGACAGGCTTTTAACACACACACACTATCTCTGTCTTTTTGTTTTGCAGTTCAGTCCTTCACCTTTACCCGTGCAGGTATTGACCATTCGTCCTGTCTTGTCACCTAACTTTGGATATTGGGCTAGAATATATTTTGAGAATATATATGAGAAAAATATATAACAGCTTGAAACACATTCAATCTTAACAAAGAACTCTTCTGATTAAAATTCTTCCCCCTCTCTCTCTCTACCTCCTGCCATCTCTCTCTGTTTGGACCACAGTGACATTCCAACGAGACAGAGGCCTGATTGGCAATGGAAGGTGAGGACCACACCTCTAAAACCTTTACATATTACAATCAAAATCCTTATTAAGTCACTCAACCCTCCCAACACATTGTCATGCCATGGGCTTTACAGTAACAAAAAAACATTAGAAGTGATGGTACGTGGAAGTGTCGTTGTGGAACGACATAGATGTTGGTGTGATGATGGAACTTGATCAACCTTCATGGAGAGAACAAAGTCATTGGAATATGAATGAACTTCTTATATGTTCCAACGCTCCTCCACTTATTCATCCTGGTGCAACACGTGCATTGATGTATCGATTGTGTTAGTCATCAATCACTCCCGTGAAATGATCAGAAACGATTAATGCATGCAGAGCAGGTTTTTTTATTGGCTCGTTCATCCTGTGCAGAGGTGCCGGTGGCGGCGTTTCCAGGGGGTGATGAATTTGCCTGTCGACAGACAGGCTACCGCGAGGCTCACGGCACGCCTTCAGAATGCAAGCATATGTAACGATGTACAGTGATAATGACCCATGAGAGAGGGCCCGGAGAGGAGACTCCCCAGTCCCACTGAACCCCAGGCAGGCTTGCAGGCAGACAGATCAAATCAAAGTTTATTGGTCGCATCCACAGTTTTGCAGATGTTATCGCAGGTTCAGTGAAATTAATATTAATGCTTACAGACACTGGCAGTATAAGAATGCAGATCAACCCTGTCTTCTACAGCTAGTCTAGTGTGGTCTGTCTTACAGAGCAGAGAGATACCTAGCTCTGAATATCATTGGCTGAATAGCATTGGGCACTGATTCAGTGAGAATATGAAGAGAGCTCCCCCAGCAGCTATGGATCAGGGTTGTCCTCTCCCTCTCTGTTGTCTTGTGTTTTTTCTATTTCCTCTCTTTCTCTCTACTTTGTCACATCTGAGCAGGCAGATGCAGCCATGAGCTGAAACAAATATAGCAAAAAAATACATAAAAAATAAACTGTGTTGTGTTGCCTGTGTCCACAAGTGTGTGTTTGCGAGAGTAATTTTGTTGTTTTGTTAGGTTACATACAGCCTTATTTTAAAATGTATACACAAATATGTTCCTCATCAATCTACACACAATACCCCATAATGACAAAGCAAAATCAAGTTCATTAAAAAATATATAGAATTTATGAAAATAAAAAACTTAAATATCACATTTACATAATTCTTCAGACCCTTTACTTGGTTGAAGCACCTTTGGTAGCGATTACAGCCTTGAGTGTTCTTGGGTATGACGCTACAAGCTTGGCATACCTGTATTTGGGGAGTTTCTCCCATTCTTCTCCACAGATCCTCTCAAGCTCTGTCAGGTTGAATGGGCAGCCTTGCTGCACAGCTATTTTCAGGTCTCTCCAGAGATGTTCGATCGGGTTCAAGTCCGGGCTCTGGCTGGGCCACTGAAGGACATTCAGAGACTTGTCCCGATCGATCTGGTGAAGGGTACCAACACATTTCTGTAGCACTGAAGGTCCCCAAAAACACAGTGGCCTCCATCAATCTTAAATGGAAGAATTTTGGAACCACCAAGACTCTTCCTAGAGCTGGCAGCCTGGAAAAACTGAGCAATCGGCCAAGACCACGCAGGAGTGGCTTTGGGACAAATCTCTGCATTCAGAGACTTGTCCCGAAGCCACTCCTGCGTTGTCTTGGCTGTGTGCTTAGGGTTGTTGTCCTGTTGGAAGGTGAACCTTCGCCCCAGTCTGAGGTCTTGAGCACTCTGGAGCAGGCTTTCATCAAGGATCTCTTTGTACTTTGCTCCCTTCATATTTTCCCCGATCCTGACTAGCCTCACAGTCCCTGCTGCTAAAAAACATCCCCACAGCCTGATGCCGCCACCACCATGCTTCACCGTAGGGATGTGCCAGATTTCCTCCAGATGTGATGCTTGGCATTCAGGTCAAATAGTTCAATCTTGGTTTCATCCAACCAGCTAATCTTGTTTCTCATGGTCTGAGAGTCTTTAGGTGCCTTTTGACAAACTCCAAGCCTGGCTGTCATGTGCCTTTTACTGAGGAGATGCTTCCGTCTGGCCACTCTACCATATTGGCCTGATTGGTGGAGTGCTGCAGGGATGGTTGTCCTTCTGGAAGTTTCTCCCATCTCCACAGAGGAACTCTAGAGCTCTGTCAGAATGACCATCAGGTTCTTTTTCACCTCCCTGACCAAGGCCCTTCTGCTCCAACTGCTCAGTTTGGCCATGTGGCTAGCTCTAGTCTTGGTGGTTCCAATCTTCTTCCATTTAAGAATGATGGAGGCCAATGTGTTCTTGGGGACCTTCAATGCTGCAGAAATGTTTTGGTACCCTTTCCCAGATCTGTGCCTCGACACAATCCTGTCTCAGAGCTCTACGGACAAGTCCTTTGACGTCATGGCTTGGTTTTTGCTCTGACATGCACTGTCAACTGGGACCTTATATAGACAGGTGTGTACCTTTCCAAATCATGTCCAATCAATTGAATGTACCACAGGTGGACTCCAATAAAGTTGTAGAAACATCTCAAGGATGATCAATGGAAACAGGATGCACCTGAGCTCAATTTCGAGTCTCATTGCAAAGGGTCTGAATACTTATGTAAATAAGTTATTTCTGTTAAAAAATAATAATAAATGTGCAAACAATTCGAAAAACCTGTTTTCAGTTTGTCATTATGGGGTATTGTGTTTAGATTGCTGAGGATTTGTATTTATTGAATCAATTTTAGAAAAAAGCTGTAACATAACAAAGTATGGAAAAAGTGAAATGGTCTGAATAGTTTCCGAATTCACTGTATTTGTCTATGTGTGTGTGTGCGTGTGTGCACGCACGTGTGTGTGTGTATTATTCAATGTGTGTATCTGTGTAAATTTGTGTGAACACTCCTGTGTGATTTTTATGGAAATTACTCCTATACTTGTTTAAACACCTTTAAAGCCATCACAAGTCAGATGTGTACAATTCCCTGAGCGCTTGGCGGGCTTGGCTCACAGGGAAATGCATTTGTGGACTACTGCATTAATTAACCAAATGCAAACAAAGGCATGTGAGGCATGTGACTGAAGCCTCTCTTTAAACCAACAGCTAGATAAGGTAATGAAAGCACGGATATAAAATTGTGAAAAATACAGATACAGTATATGATCTTAATTTGATCACTCTGTTGTTGCTGAGAATTTTCTTGAGCCGCAGGAAATGCAGATGAGCTTTGCGAGTTACATAAATTCACTGAAAAGCCACACAAACACATTATATTAACAGTATTCCACTTTTCATGTAGCCTCATTTTGACCAGCTAACCACCGACCATGGCATCCTAACCACTGATCAAGTGACACTAAAGGTTCAAATCCTGTTGCTGCAGGATTATTTTGCTGTGACAATACAGGTCAAATTAAGATCCTATATCTGTTCCTTATTCAACTCTTAGTAACAAAATACAAATATTTCTGTATTTATTTCAGACAATGGAGTGAAATTGCCAATTTCCTGTGCAATATGGGAGTTGTGGTTTCACCAAACCATCCTATGACTGTTGCCGTGTGTGTTGCTATGGAGACACTACCCAACTTCCCCGGGCTGGCAGACTAACCGCCAGAAGGCCCTCCATGATTCTACATTTAAAATGGAAATTTCTGTAGTGCTGGGCTCTAAAACTGATTTAATGTCTGTGCATTTAGTACTGGTCCGTTTCTCCAGGGGGTGTTAGGGGCGCTAAAGCCCAGCACTGATTTGTGGACTTGTCAGTTTTTTATGTCTCTCTGTTTGCTTGTTTATTGTTGCCTCTGCTCCAGGCTGCTCCAGAGGAGCAGATATGCTGAATGAGGTTCCACAACAATTTGTTGTTGAAGCAGTCGGTATAACAACATGTTAGAAAATGAATAATATTGCTGGGATTCAGACAGCACCAGAGGTTTGTCTAATAACAATCTCACATTCCCTCCTCTCTTTCCCATTCTCTCTATGTATCCCTTCTTTCTCCCTCCCTCCCTCCCTCTCCTCTCTATATCTTTCTAAAAACAGTCATCCTGGTCTGCTGAAAGCCGGTGACCCAGGATTTCCCTGGTTGGCTGACTCCTGGCCCTCCACCAGCCTGCCAGCAAATGGGGGCTTGGAAGGTACCAAGGAACGAGGACACTTTGGCAGAGGAGGTAAGAACACAGAGGTATCACCACTGGTCAAACAAAACCAAACCCAGGGAACTAGAGAATGGAGGTTGAGAGAGGGCTGACCCAGACCCTCCCAGCTGACCACGGTGTCACTCTATGCCACGGCCACACCATGGCCCCACAATGAGGCCAGAGGTCAAAGGTCATGTGCCCAGAGTGAGAGGATGTTAATACGTATGAGCGGCATGCATTATTCAGTGTGGAGGGTATACTTCAGCAGGCACACTGACAGGCTGTCACACACACTTCGGACTTTCAGTCTCTCTGGATCATGCTAAGTATCTCATCACTATTGGCTTAAAAAAACTGGGGAAAAAATAACTTTGATGAGAGTGTGTATGTGTTTCTTCTGTCTGTCCATGATTGGTTCAATACACTTTCATACTGGCTGTAGTAATAATAATAATATTAATAATTAAACCTGCAAGCAGCATTGCCAGGGTTCAAGCTAGGTCAATCAATCAAATGTACAGTGCCTTGCGAAAGTATTCGGCCCCCTTGAACTTTGCGACCTTTTGCCACATTTCAGGCTTCAAACATAAAGATATAAAACTTTATTTTTTTGTGGGACACAATCATAAAGTGGAACGACATTTATTGGATATTTCAAACTTTTTTAACAAATCAAAAACTGAAAAATTGGGCGTGCAAAATTATTCAGCCCCTTTACTTTCAGTACAGCAAACTCTCTCCAGAAGTTCAGTGAGGATCTCTGAATGATCCAATGTTGACCTAAATGACTAATGATGATAAATACAATCCACCTGTGTGTAATCAAGTCTCCGTATAAATGCACCTGCACTGTGAGTGTCTCAGAGGTCCGTTAAAAGCGCAGAGAGCATCATGAAGAACAAGGAACACACCAGGCAGGTCCGAGATACTGTTGTGAAGAAGTTTAAAGCCGGATTTGGATACAAAAATATTTCCCAAGCTTTAAACATCCCAAGGAGCACTGTGCAAGCGATAATATTGAAATGGAAGGAGTATCAGACCACTGCAAATCTACCAAGACCTGGCCGTCCCTCTAAACTTTCAGCTCATACAAGGAGAAGACTGATCAGAGATGCAGCCAAGAGGCCCATGATCACTCTGGATGAACTGCAGAGATCTACAGCTGAGGTGGGAGACTCTGTCCATAGGACAACAATCAGTCGTATATTGCACAAATCTGGCCTTTATGGAAGAGTGGCAAGAAGAAAGCCATTTCTTAAAGATATCCATAAAAAGTGTCGTTTAAAGTTTGCCACAAGCCACCTGGGAGACACACCAAACATGTGGAAGAAGGTGCTCTGGTCAGATGAAACCAAAATTGAACTTTTTGGCAACAATGCAAAACGTTATGTTTGGCGTAAAAGCAACACAGCTGAACACACCATCCCCACTGTCAAACATGGTGGTGGCAGCATCATGGTTTGGGCCTGCTTTTCTTCAGCAGGGACAGGGAAGATGGTTAAAATTGATGGGAAGATGGATGGAGCCAAATACAGGACCATTCTGGAAGAAAACCTGATGGAGTCTGCAAAAGACCTGAGACTGGGACGGAGATTTGTCTTCCAACAAGACAAGGATCCAAAACATAAAGCAAAATCTACAATGGAATGGTTCAAAAATAAACATATCCAGGTGTTAGAATGGCCAAGTCAAAGTCCAGACCTGAATCCAATCGAGAATCTGTGGAAAGAACTGAAAACTGCTGTTCACAAATGCTCTCCATCCAACCTCACTGAGCTCGAGCTGTTTTGCAAGGAGGAATGGGAAAAAATGTCAGTCTCTTGATGTGCAAAACTGATAGAGACATACCCCAAGCGACTTACAGCTGTAATCGCAGCAAAAGGTGGCGCTACAAAGTATTAACTTAAGGGGGCTGAATAATTTTGCACGCCCAATTTTTCAGTTTTTGATTTGTTAAAAAAGTTTTAAATATCCAATAAATGTCGTTCCACTTCATGATTGTGTCCCACTTGTTGTTGATTCTTCACAAAAAAATACAGTTTTATATCTTTATGTTTGAAGCCTGAAATGTGGCAAAAGGTCGCAAAGTTCAAGGGGGCCGAATACTTTCGCAAGGCACTGTATTTATGAAGCCCTTTTTACATCCGCAGATGTCACAAAGTGCTTAAATAGAAACCCAGCTTAGAACCCAAAGAGTAAGCAATGCAGATATAGAAGCAAGGTGGCTAGGTAAAACTCTCTAGAAAAGCAGGAACCTATGAAGAAACCTAGAGAAGTGCCAGGCTCTGAGGGGTGGCCAGTCCTCTTCTGGCTGTGACCGGTGGAGATTATAAGAGTACATTTCCATTAAGGCCAGATTGTTCTTCAAGTTGTTCAAACGTTCATAGATGACCAACAGGGTCAAATAATAATCACAGTGGTTATAGAGGGTGCAACAGGTCAGCACCTCAGGAGTAAATGTCAGTTGGCTTTTTATAGTGGAGAATTCAGAGGTCAAGACAGCAGGTGCGGTAGAGCGAGAGACAGAGAGCGAGAGGGACATACTGTTATTCATTGTTGATAAATGTTGAAGTGAGTTGAGAAGTTGTTATAAGAGGGCAAAAGTGTTAGTAGTACCTGAAGAGGTGCATCGGGTGTATTAATAGTGTTTCACAATGAAACGTTTTACACACATACATAAATCCACAGTCAAACACACACACACACACACACGCACATACTCACACACTGGCCCCATAGCGCCACCATAGGGGCAATTTGGACACATCACCCTAGGATGATGAGCTACTTATACTTACTCATCCTTACCATGCTTGCCAAATATCAGAACTCAAAATCAAACTGTTCATGCAGTATGCTTCGATATATAGTGCCTTCAGAAAGTATTCATACCCCCTGATTTATTCCACATTTAGTTGTGTTACAGCCTGAATTCAAAATGGCTTAAATATGTTTTTTTTCTCACCTATCGACACACAAACCCCATAATGACAAAGAGAAAACATGTTTTTACATTTTTTCGCAAATTTCTTGAAAATTAAATACAAAAAATATTGAATTTACAGAAGTATTCACACCCCTTTGCTATGACACCCCAAATTTAGTTCAGGTGCATCCAATTCCTTTGATCATTCTTGAGATGTCACTACAACATGATTGGAGTCCTCCAGTGGCCAATTCCATTGTTTGGTCATGATTTAGACAGAAACAGACCTGTCTACAGTATATACGTTCCCACAGTTTACAGTGCACGTCAGAGCAGAAACTATACCATGAAGTCTTAGGAAATGTTAATTGATCTGTAGAATTGTGATGAGGCATATATCTGGGGAAGGGTATAAAACAATTTCTAGAGCGTAATTTCGAGTCTCATAGCATGTGGTGTGAATACTTATGTAAATAAAGTATCTTTTAAAAAAAAAAATTTATACATTTACAAAAATGTTTAAAAACCTATTTTCACTTTGTCATTATGTGGTATTGTGTGTAGATTGACAAGGGAAATGTTTTATTTAATCCACTTTAGAATAAGGCTGTAACGTAACAAAATGTGGAAAAAGTCAAGGGGTCTGAATACTTTCCGAATTCACTGTAAGTCAAGGGCTATGAATACTTCTGAAGGCACTGTATTTTGGACTATTTTTAATGATGTTGACTACTTTAAAGTAGTATGGTATATAGCATGTATGGATGCATATCTTCAAACGCAATATTTTCCAGGACCCTAGCTGAAACAATATGGCCGCTATGAGCCAATGAGCTTGCCTGAATGTTTTTTCCTGTCCAACAGCATCACCATGCGAACAAACTGAACCATACTTTACAGGTTAGCTACGCGCATATCCTTGAGCATATGTGCAAAATTTCATCACTCTGAGTTAAAAAGATTAAGATATATAAACATGTTCCTCTTATAGCTGGTAGGTACTCTAGTGGTTAGAACGTTGGGCCAGTAACTGAAAGGTTGCTAGATCAAATCCCCAAGCTGACAAGGTAAAAATCTGTCATTCTGCCCTGAACAAGGCAGTTAACCCACTGTTCTCCGGTAGGCCGTCATTGTAAATAAGAATTTGTTCTTAACTGACTTGTCTAGTTAAATACTGTTAAACACTGTGTTGTTCTTCAGAGTGTTTGGAACATGTGTACCAAGTATTATTACAATAGGAATATCATGTGACTGATTTATGTGCCAGACCACGCACAATGAAATGCTTTTTGGTCAGTAACCATGTTATTTTAAGTACTTTTCTGGAAAATATTGCGTTGTTAGAACTTTATCCATAAGCAGAATAATAATAACCCACGGCAGCAAATTCAATAGGTTTTCAGCAGCTTCGTTAGCT
Organism: Oncorhynchus mykiss; assembly: GCF_013265735.2. Lineage (NCBI taxonomy): Eukaryota > Metazoa > Chordata > Actinopteri > Salmoniformes > Salmonidae > Oncorhynchus > Oncorhynchus mykiss. The sequence continues at coordinate 23,700,224 of NC_048576.1, forward strand.
TGAACTCCTAATAATAGATGTGGGCTTGTGGTGGTGAGTGTTTATGTCTGTGTACTGTCTGTGTGGCTGTCTGAGAAGGAGAGATGCTATGTGTGTATTGGTGCCATTTTCCTGTAGCTCATTTAACTCCCACCAGGCTGATGAGAGGCCTGGGGCTCCTGTGGGTAAAGCTGAAGGTCAGCCTTGTGTGACAGGCCCTTTCCCTGTGTCACAGCGTAGGGCCCCTACAAGGCATTGCATGACAACATGATAATTATTCTGCTAGCTAATCACTTGGATTCATCTCAGTTCATTTGATATCAGTTTAACTAATCCAGAGAGCCTAACACTGGAGCAGCAGGGAGTGATAATGTGTTACACACTGACCTTAAAGATTGGTAACTTTATCTCTCCATGAATCTCTGTCTGTTCCCTGCTGTCTCGCTCATCTCAGACGTGCTGCCCTCTGGAGCGGGTGAAAAGACAGGTACCATGCTGTCTGATGGTGCCATATACAGCAGTATAGACTTCACAGGCAAGGCGGGCTACAGCAGCCCAGCACGGGGCAGCCAGGCCACCCCCTATGCCACCACTCAGATCCTGCATTCCAACAGCTTCCATGAGCTGGCTGTGGACAGACCAGACCCTCGCTGGAAGGCTTCCCTTCGAGCCCAGCAGGAAATGGCCAACCTGGGCTACTCAATGACCGATGGACGCCCCTGCAACGGTACGCAACAGCAACACTGGGGAAACACAGGGATGGGATGGGCAGGGTAGGGCTGTGTGGTTTTGAATGTGTGCCTGCGTGTGTGCCCCGAAGGAGTGTGCTCTAAAGAATAGATGGTCAGTCACAGAGTGAAGCTTAGCATTCATTAGATGCCTTTTTGGAATAACAATAGGAGTAGAGAAAGAGAGATAAAGAAAGAACAGAGTCAATAGAAACAATAGAAGAAGAGATTATGTTCAGTAGATTGATGGGAAAAGAGCAGCATGTTTAGTTGACATTTTAGCAGACGGTCTTATCCAGAGCAACTTACAGTACAGGAACAATTAGGGTTAAGTGCCTTGCTCAAAGGCACATTGACAGATTTTAGCCACTAGGCTACCTGCCACCTTGGAGAGGGAGAGAGGGAGAGAGAGAGCGAGAGAGAGAGAGACAAAAACATATTAAAGAGAGCGAGAGAAAGAGGGAGCGAGAGGGGGGCAGCAGAGAGAGGGGAATGTTATATTTACATTTTCATTGAAAATGGACCCTGAGGATATTGTTGTTAATCGCTCCTCTCTCCTCATGTCAATTTTTACTCCTCAGCCTCAGGAGTTTTTCTACCCTAGAAATGTCAGAGAATTAAGGCACATTTCTTTGGATTAATTTGATTAGCAGAGGCAGGGATTCCTTTGTGTTTTGACCCGTGGATATACAATTAGCTTGGCTGTGCGGAGTGGAGGCGTATTGTTGAGAAGGTCTCAGGCTGTCTGTCTGTTGGTCGGACGTCCATTCTCTTATGTGCTCTGGGCTGTATGCTCAGCTGAATGCTGGTTACCTGAGAGAGATAAGGAACAGAGAGGAAGAGGAAAAGAGAGAACAGACGAAGGGAGGAAGCCAGCCTGTAGCCCCGGGCCCCAGGTCTCTACGCCTCTTTAAGAAATGTCAACATAGAGGAAAAGTCTTAGTGCTCCGTCAGCACACTGAGAGGAGAAATAATGAGAGCCAGGTGGGGGAGAAAGAGAGGGAGAAAGCCCAGGTGATGATAAAATAGCTTTCCAAGCAGCAGTGTGTGTGTATGTGTGTGTGTTTGAACCCAATGGGGAATAGTATCAGCTCATTAAAACCCACAGCTTGAGGGCTATAGGGATATCTCCGTATTGTGAGGCAGAGACCAGGCTGATAAGATAAACTATCAATCTCTGATTTCCCTTCCCTCTCTCTATCTGTATTTTTCTCTCTCTCTCTTTCCTTTTCAGGTGGAAAGGGCGGCAAGAAAAAGAAGTCAAAGGGTGGGACAAAGACCTCCAAATCCAATGGGTCCTGTTGGGTCAACATGCCCCTGCCTCCCCCACCCATGCACCCTCTGCCAGGCACCGAGGTGGACCACTACCCCCCAGAGAACCATGGAGGAGGGTAAGATAATATTCTCTCTGTCTGGACACACGTCTATACATATACCTACACACATCATATCATGATGCTACACAGGAAGTGAAATAATGAAAAGGAACACATGCAGCCTCTCTTGTCCTTAAGGGATCTGAGGTATGTCTGTGAACCACTGAGAGGAAAGCAAACCCTCTCCTAATTGGCTGTAACCAGCGTGTCTCTCTCTCTCCATGAACCTACCTATCTCTAGCTGTGTGTGTGTGTGTGTGTGTGTGTGTGTGTGTGTGTGTGTGTGTGTGTGTGTGTGTGTGTGTGTGTGTGTGTGTGTGTGAGTGTGAGTGTGTGTGTGCGTGCTTGTGTACACTCAAGGAGAGCGCTAAGCACAGACGAGCAGGAGGTTGCTACATGGAGTAGTAAGCTCCCTCTGCCGGTGCCTGTACTAGTCATACTGAGGAAACCTTCATTACTCTGCTTGGTTATTACATGAAAAATACACTGTTTTTGTCACAGGCATTTTTTTGGAAGGATGGCAGTTGGAAAACCTTGGGGTGTGAACACTTATTTTGCAGCCCGTTTCAGGCAGCTTTGGCTGGTTAAACCACCACTTATGACAAAACAGCATGTGGTTAGATCTTGTAATTTGATCTCCCCATCCCATCCCTGCCAGTGGATTTGTAATTACAAACAGCAGCAAATGTGTGTAATTCCCTCTCTCCCTCTGCTGAGAAATAGAACATCAGATAACAATGTTTTTAATGGTCTGGCAAAATACAAACCAGTAGAAAAACAATTGTATTTGTCTGTGAGCTAAGCGTACAACACTGAGAGCACTAGCAGTAACACTTAGAATTCTAAACACCTTAAACACACACATCCACAGAGAAGTGTATGATACGGTTTCAGTTCAAATTACTCACATTGTAGTTCATGTTGCAGGTATGACAGCGACAGCTGGGCCCCTCCCCTTCCCGTTCAGACATACCTCCACCAGGGATTGGACGACGATATGGAGGAGGAGCGAGTGCCCACCCCGCCCCTCAGGGGAGTGGCTTCCTCCCCGGCAGCAGCTCCCTACAGCCAACCGTCATCCTCCTCCCTTAGCTCCACCCACCACGAGGAGATGCAGTCCATGCTGCAGGCCCACCTGGATGAGCTGACCAGAGCCTACCAGTACCAAGTGGCCAAACAGACGTGGTGAGCAGGAGAGAATTTACTGTGGATCTGTCAATGTCTTTATTAAAAAAAAATATTATACCTCTTTACTTTCTACCTAGTCTCTTCTCGAGTCTGAGTCTGGTGAGAGAGACTGCTTTCCATGTAGTCTCTTCTCAAATCTGAGTTTGGCAAGAGAGACTACTTTCTTTCTAGTCTCTTCTCAAGTCTGAGTTTGGTGAGAGAGACTACTTTCTATGTATCTGTAGATCATGAAATGATACAACAATTATGCTTGCTACATGTTTTTAGTGTATTATGTATCCACTTTCCACTATGAAATGAAACTAAGTACTGTACTTTGTGTTCTTTTGAATTGCCCCAGGTACTTGTTAGACTAAATTGCCTATGATATTTCAATCATGAGACATTTACCCTGCAATTTCTGCTTTGTGCTGTGGATGAATGAGATGTCATTCTCTCCAATTGATCTGGATGCTTTTGTATATCAATAGCCAGTTTTTTCGAGTGTTTCATATCAGTGTGGTATTTAGGTATGTCATCCTATCCCCTGGTTTCATGTTTCCTGCAAAATATAAAAACAGCCCTTCATTGATTACACCTCATTGGGAAACTTGTCATGTCAGTAGGAAAACGCGTTGAGGTGGTAATGATGGGGTTTGGCCTAGCGCGCTGCTTTGACAACAGGAACAAGAGCTGCTAATTACATGGGTGTCTCATCCATAGTGGGGCGAGGCTTCAGAGGGGACAGCTGTGGGGGAGATAACAGACATGTTACTGACAGCCCTGCCTAGCCTGCCATTCTTCTCCCTTCACCCAGACAATTACCAGTTCATTGTGTTAGTGCGAGCATGAGCACCGCAGAACTAGCCAAAGCAATCGCCGTGCGCCGCACATGGAAAATAATTAATTCAATCTTCCACACAGGCACTCACTCACACATGCTGAACGGGGCTCTAGTACTGCACTCTGGTATTTGGTTGTTCGTAGATTTGTGTTTTGGCCTTTACTTCCTGTTTGTTAGTGTCTTTCTCTACCGCTCTGTGTCCAGCCTCAGCGCTATAACATGTTCCCTCATGTTCTATACAGGCATATGAAGGGCAGCCAACACCCGCCTATGGCCCCTGTCCCTCCGATGGGGTACGTGTCCAGCACGCTTGGGTCTGACCTGGGAAACAACATCCCGTGTGAGGAAGAGGAGGAGGATAAAGCCTACGGAGTGTCACATCAGCTCTGTGGCTTTGACTACACGGCCAGTTGCAGCATGGACAACCATGAGGGCTCAGGTGAGACACACACACGCACGCACGCACGCACGCACACACACACACACACACACACACACACACTCAGATCATGCCCCTCATTTCTTCACAGTGCAGACAGGTGCACACGTCTTCACATCGAGCAGGATGACAAAGATTTGGGAGCAGTGAGAAAAATTGGCAATAGCAATATGGTTTTATTCAGTCACCACTTACGGAGACTAAATGCCTTGTTCATTATGCAGTTTCGACTGACAGTTTTTTTTTCTCCAATTTTCTCAACCGTATCGTGTCATACTCAGAACCAATTGTCTAATTTTTTCATATTGTGATATTCAGACTCATTAATTTGAACAAGGAATTGAATGAAAGGGAAAGATGTATTGTAATCTGGTGTGGACACATGAGTGAAATCCATCTCCATTAAATAAAGAAACGTCAAACTGGCTAGTTATGTGATTTCAGATGGAAGCAATCATTTCTCCACAATATCTTATTTACGTTTTTTTGTTCAATCACTCGATGCCATTTCAAGTTTATGACCATATTGTCTAAACACTTAGTCTTTTAGCCTCTCTAAAGCGAATGACTCGGAAGAGTGTCTAACATCAAAAGCTATGAGGAGAGTGAGAGCACAAGGTGAGGGGATAGATCCAGAGGTCAAAAGTGTGATGTGTTTTTGTAGAGCACTAGTCTAGAGTTGTGGGAGAGAGTGAGACCATGGTTCAGTCCTAGTCAGGGAGATCATGGAACGTATGGCGTGCTGGCTGAGACACGGGAAAGTGCTAATATACTGTGGTGTGTCTGTGATAAAGTAGGTGATGTGCAGTAATCTGCTGTGTTGCCTCTATGGGGAGAATGCTACGCTAGATCAGCTTATCTCTACAATGGTCTCTCCGTTGTCTCCTCTTCCGCAAAGACCAGGCCAACACACACACACAGAAAGTCCAATGCACTTAGGATGGGAGCCATGAATTATAACCACATTGTATCCTTTACCTTGAATTGTCAAGATGTAAATGTTTACCCATACTACCCACACAAACAGTCTTATCTAGGAAGGTTTCTTGCACTGATTTGTACCCCCTCTATCTTCCTCTCCTCAGTTAATAATTTGATTTACAACATGTATTTTTTCATACTCGAGTTCATTTTAGTACTACACTGAATCCTTTCTAGCATATAGTTTAGCAGTGCAAAAGCTATGATAATCAGTCATTTCTTGCTAATCTAAACTGATTAGCTATGTTGTGCGTCTCCCTAATTCTCTGTCCCTGTGTCCCTGTCCTTTCTCCATCGCCCCCTGTAGGTAAAGGTTACTCCCAGCGGGGTCGACCAGTCAGCTCAGGCTCCACAGAGAGCAGTGCTCTGGGTACACAGAGCCTCGGTCACCAGAGGGCCACACACACTGGACGCAAACCCCGGGCAGAAACTGTTGGGACACAGAGAGACTCCCCCACAGATGGTAAGACATGGGGTGAGGGGGCAGAGAGGACAGCCAGAGAGAGAGATGGGGAAGGTGGATGGTATCTCTCTTTGTTGAATGTGGTTTATAACAAACTACATTGAGTGTACAAAACATTAAGAAAACCTTTCTAATATTGAGTTGTACAACCTCATTTTGCTTTCAGAACAGACTTAATTTGTCAGGGCATGGACACTACAAGGTGTTGAAAGCGTTCAACAAGGATGCTGGCCCATGTTGACTCCAATGCTTCTCACAGTTGTGTCAAGTTGACTGGATGTTCTTGGGGTGGTGGAACATTCTTGATACACACGGGAAACTGTTGAGCATGAAAAACCCAGCAACGTTGTGGTTCTTGACGCAAACTGGTGCACCTGGAACCTACTACCATACCCTGTTCAAAGGCACTTAAATATTTTGTCTTGACTATTCACCCTCTAAATGGCACACATACACAATCCTTGTCTCAATTGTCTCAAGGTTTAAAAATCCTTCTTTAACCTGTCTCCTCCCCTTCATCTACACTGATTGAAGTGGATTTAATAAGTGACATCAATCAGGGTTCAGGGCTTTCACCTAGTCAGTCTATGTTATAGAATGTTTTGTCCACTCAGTGTATATAGCCATGCTGATCTCTGTGACATGTTCAACCGATTACAAAGGCCACTGTGTATAACCCATCTTGGGAGCTGTATTAACCAGTGCCTTATGTCCTCCTCTCCCTCCTCAGTGGCCTCTCCTACCCCTGAGCCTGTCCACAGTGTGGGGGCAAGGCTGCACGGGTCATGGGCGTCTGGTGGCTCGGACCCTCCAGAGGAGTGTATGGTCTCAACGCTGGAGCGGCAGCATATGGCCTCCTGGAGCGGCAGATCCTCTAACATGGCCACTCTGGGCAGGACACGCCACAGGGCTGCGGCTGGCGCGGGCACAGACCACCCACATAACATCCACCCGCCTCCCAACAGCACCGAGCATAGCTATGGAGAACGATGTACGTATTCAGGCTCTCCGTAGTCACACAATGGTATTGTTTCTGGTTGGTGGGAAGTAATTTTCTGTTGGTTATATGTGATGTACTGTATTCACACTTTTGTCTGTCTGTGTGTCTTCATCTCTCAGAGTCTTTGTGAGTCGGTGCTGCCTGTGCTGCCTGTCCCAGGACACCTTGTCTATAAGTGCAATGAGATTTCCCCTCTGCGAATGCTACAGGATGGAATATAAAGAGAAGGCTGGAAGATGAAAGAGAGAGAAAGAGGGAGCCAGAGAGAAACGCAGAGCTGTACATGTGATGTACAGACACACAGACACACATCTCAGTGTTCTTTTTACAGTGTTACTTTCATCCCTCCTTCCAAAAGAATATACTGTATATCACATGCCCCTCCTATTTCATGTCACATGATGTACAGTAACTCACTCCACATTAATGAATAATAAAAATCTCTGCAGTTAAACTATTGACTCATGAAAGTGTAAGGACTTGCTTTTCCTGTAAATAGGTTTTGTATTTTCAGTTTTTTTTTATTTTCTTTGCTATGCAAGCCAAATTCTGACTATGAAGTTGTCTCGTTTACTTGTCATTTTACATTGTGAGTTGATGGACTGTGGTGCCACATTTGTTTTTCATAAATGCTCGAAATATTGCTTCATTTTGATGAAACTGCTGTTTTGTTGTTTGCACAGAGCGTTTTGTGATGATAAGCACAAAGTCATCAGCTGAGGCTCAGAGAAGAATGATGAAGAGGAGTGTCTATAATATACCTTACATTTAAGAAATATAATATTCGACACAGTAAATGCTTTTCAGAGACAGATGTATTGAGAGATATAAGAAACACAAAGAAATTCAGTAATTAAACAGAAATTCAATTCTACGCCCACATAGAAAATGTAATGTTTTGTTTTTCAATTTGCAGTTGTCCGTGGGGATGATGTGACAGATGTGCAATGTTGCCCATACACTATATGCTCATTACAGTGAGACAGCAGTACTTGGAACCCTCCAAATAATGACAGTTCAGAATAATCAATAAAGTTAAACCATCTATGTGTAACATTACAAATGGAACTGTTAATGCAGAGGCCGAGGACGATAGCTAGTTGTTGATAGGGAGGTGTTGGGCCCATAGAGCACCACTCAGGTGTGGTCAGGTGTGGACAGTTGTGTGCACAGATGGACTCTGTCAGTGTTACCCATGGGGACAGAGTGATAACACAGTGAGACAGGTCTTAAGATGAAGAGATGTTGGCCTTTAGAAATCTAGCTAATCCTGGACTGGGTTTCCAGAGCTCTAAGTGACTAGCAAGCATGATTAACAACAATATGCAATTAGATTATAATAATAGACCCATCATAGATGTGATGGCCGCCTGTTTTAATCCTAGTGGTGCGGTATAACGTGGCCCCTTTATCACCCTGGTAACAGACTGGTAACAGATGAACGCTCATCAGGACACGTATGGTTACCTAGGCATAGTGAGCCCCTTGCCAAGTAAGGAAATCCTTAACACTGTAACCAGTCACGGAGGGCAGCTGGTTGCTAGTTCTTGCCTACAAGATTCATAATGCAGTGTTTTGGTTCCCTTCTTTGTATGGTTATTTTCTGGTTGTTCTTTGTATTGGCTCCACCTGTAAAAACTCTGTACCTGCCAGAGTCCGGTCTGCCCTCAGGAATACACATACAGTGTGGCCAGTCCTACGATACAAATAAAATGTGTATGTGGAATCAACCATGAGTCTCTGTGCTATGCGTGTGAGTTGATGGTCCAAGATATTCTCCTCATATGATAATTGTTCATGCTGATTTTCTTAATACTGATTTTCCCATTAGGACATTATGTGCATACACTTATAAGCGCCACATTAGCATAATGTACACACTTCTAACAGGATCAGAGATTAGTTACATATGAATAAGAACAATACTCGGTCTCCCTCTCTCAAGCGTCTCTGTGTTAAATCGGTCTTAGTCAGAGCTAAGGGGAAAATAAAATAATTATTACTCCATTTTTATGCATCCATCCCTTCACTCTCTTTTTTCCTACACCAGAACACATTTACTCACTGGAGAAAATGTCAGCGTTATCTCCATTTACCAAGAAAATATTGAACACAACTCTAGCATCGGCGATTTGGGCATTTCATGATACAACGAAATATGACGATGATGATTCTCTCCTTTATTCCAGTTATTTTCCATCACCTTTATGGGATTTTGAAGATGCTTGTGAATTCAGTGGTGATTACATTTCAGACATTTGTCGTTAGCAGTCGACATACTATAGCTCATTTACTGCATTCAAGAAATGCAATTGCAGTGATTTATAGAGTTATGGTGGCTTTTCCTGGGGCATCCATGCCTTTCAACTCCATTTGTCATATCACGTACTGTACACTCTACACCTAATGAATCACAACTGCTACATGAGATCACATTTCTACTACAACTATCCAAATCACTGTTGCATACTGCATTGGCTCCAGCCTCTGTCACATACGGTACATCTCTCATCTCTCTGGGCTAAGCCTGGCTGTTCCTACTGCCTCTGTCACATACGGTACATCTCTCATCTCTCTGGGCTAAGCCTGGCTGTTCCTACTGCCTCTGTCACATACGGTACATCTCTCATCTCTCTGGGCTAAGCCTGGCTGTTCCTACTGCCTCTGTCACATACGGTACATCTCTCATCTCTCTGGGCTAAGCCTGGCTGTTCCTACTGCCAAACACAGAGGAACAGGACACAACTCTAATGACAGAAATGGAAGCTATAACGTATTCCACCCCGCATCCATTTCTGTAATATCACCCTTCTTTACATCCATTGCAATAACGATTAACCTTGTCAGCTTAGTCATCCATCATGTGTAACACCTTTCCTCTATTCAGTGTTGCCATTCCGTGTGTGGACAAAACCTTTGAAATGATTCTGTAGAGCCGTGGCCTTGGAGCTAGAACAGCTCATTAATGAGTCATGAAATTTGGCTGATTGCAAAGTTTGAACAGTAATCTTGTGTGATGTGATTACATGGGCCACAGGACAGCAGCCAACGGAGGGAAGGAGAGGATGGAGGTCCCAGTCTAGAGCACCATTACCCCAGGTGGAGGGGGTGGAGGTCCCAGTATAGAGCACCATTACCCCAGGTGGAGGGGGTGGAGGTCCCAGTCTAGAGCACCATTACCCCAGGTGGAGGGGATGGAGGTCCCAGTCTAGAGCACCATTACCCCAGGTGGAGGAGGTGGAGGCCCCAGTTTGCAGTACCATTACCCCCAGGTGGAGGGGTGGAGGTCCCAGTCTAGAGCACCATTACCGCAGGTGGAGGGGGTGGAGGCACCAGTCTGCAGTACCATTACCCCTAGGTGGAGGGGGTAGAGGCCACAGTCTGCAGTACCATAACCCCCAGGTGGAGGGGGTGGAAGCCCCAGTCTGCAGTACCATTACCCCAGGTGGAGGGTGTGGAGGCCCAGTCTATAGCACCATTACTACGATTTCTCGGCCATCCTCACGCTCTGATGTACCTATGACACTAATCTAGTGAGCACCTCCGCCCAAACAAGGCATTTGATTGGTTTGACATGTTGCAAGGCGTCACTGATTTACATCGATTTTTTAGCTGATTTTGTGCCATGAACTACACCAGGTTTGCCTTGATCTCAACGAGGCTATGTAGACCCTAACCCCAGATGGAGGGGTAGGTAAAGACTGGGGGTCCTCTGATCAACAGCTACCTCAGTGGCCAGTTTGTCTCCCACCGTCATTGTTAATCTCTCCCCCTGGAGTGGGCACTTCCATGCTGGCTCTGTGAGGACCAACATGACCTTTTCTATGTCTCTGTGACACAGGCCATTTCATTCAATGTGAAATATAGGCAACATATTAACATGAAGTCAGTGTTGTGTGATACAAAGACTGTGCATTGTCACCATGCTTGAAATCATTGTGTACCATTATGCAATATAGATGAAAACCCCATAACACAGTATGTTGTAGTTTAAATACTTTCGTATAAAATCATTTATGAGACAGGATTTCTGTATGTCGGATACATACTGTAGATGTGTGCTCTGATCAAGTGCTGTAGGCCTACTGGGGTGATAGCCTTCAATTTCACTCTTTCAGCCTCACTGGTATTCTCCAGCATTTTAAAAGCCTTGGTTTTTATTAAGGACAGCCCTTTGTGAACAGAGGGATGCAAGAGTGCAATGAAAACATTCTGAAATTTGAAATGAAAACAAGGAAACATACACGCAAAACACATACATACACATGCAGGTAGCCTAGTGGTTAGAGGGGTAGGTTATTGGTTAGAGCGTTGGGCTCTAACTATTGAATCCCCGAGCTGACAAGGTAAAAATCTGTCGTTCTGCCCCTGAACAAGGTAGTTAACCCACGGCTTCCCAGTAGGCCGTCATTGTAAATAAGAATTTGTTCTTAACTGACTTGCCTAGTTAAATAAAGTTCAAATGTAAACAAACACACACACACACACCTGTAGTATCTAAGAAACTATTTTGAATAGACATAAAGCAGTTGTCCAAGACAAAGGCCTTCTTTGCCACTGGATTTCAGAGTAACCAGTAGCCTGTTATCTCTAAATGAAAGAATAACATAGAGAAAATAGGCAGCACAGACAGATATACAGTATCTTAAATTCAGATTTTTGCTTCTGTCTTTCAAATTAATTGATTTTTCTTTGCATTTTAGTTCATGAATGAACTAATTTCCTAGCCAATTCACGTACTGTAGAGTCAACTGTCATTACTCCAGCTGCCTGTCTGACTTCTGCTAAAGTTTAGTTTTGGTAAATAACACACCAGATGGCCTAGTTACCTGCTTTTATTTTGAAGCAGCTGCCATGTCTCTCTTTTAATCAAATAAAAAGTGACATGAAGACCACCATTAATCACTTATGAGTCCAAGGATAAACAGGCTGAGATAAATAAATCCACACACACGCACGCATACACACACTCACACGTGCACAGTCGGCTGGTGAGGGGAGGACGGATCATAATAATGGCTGGAATGGAGTGGTATCAAATACATGCATGTGTTTGATTCCATTCCACAACTCCGTTCCAGCCATAACTATGAGTTTATCCTCCCCAATTAAGGTGCCACACACGCACGTGCACACACACATACATGCATGCAACCACACACACCACCACGCAGACACACAAACACATGCGCAGACACACACATGCATGCAAATACAGAAATGCATGGTACACACACACACACACACACACACACACACACACACACACACACACACACACACACACACACACACACACACACACACACACACACACACACACACACACACACACACACACACACACACACACACACACACACACACACACACCCCAAAAACACATGGCTTCTAAAACATGGTTTGCTTTGGCACCAGCGCTTTAGTACAGTGTATGTCTCTAACCATATGACCTGCTCCTAGGGCATTGTGAAGGTCAACTATGAGTTGTGATTCCCTGGGGCTGCATGGGCTGTATGTGGGTTTACGTTGACACTGCTTTCAATGTGGGACTGGAGGGTAATACAATGATATGTCAATGTCCTCATAGATTTGTGTACCGTATGACCTCTCTGTCTGCCTACCTGTCTGTCTGCATCTCTGTCTGTCTGCCTGCCTGCCTGTCATAATGGCAGAGCTTGTAGAGTCATGTGCATTTAGATTTGTTAAATAGACTGCATAATGCTTGTATACCACCATGGATTGCATTTGGTTCATTGTCCTGGAGCACATGCATAAGGTTTACATTTGCACACAATCTACAAACAACAACAAACAGCACGCATAAATACCATTGTAATTGGATCGTAACATTTCTGGGAATGCAGACGTGCTCATTTCATGATATTTTAGTAGATTGAAATAACAGGGAGAAGAAATGTCTGTCCCCCCACTCCTCTCCTATTCCTAAATGGTGAAATTAAGGTACAGAGGACTGCGAGTGGCTCCACACCACTGGCACCATTACTGGTAATAATTTAAACAGTAAGCGACAACTCAAGGGTTTTCTCACCAGCTTGGTATTTGGAGGATTGTCACAAACCACTCCTGGAGTGACTCGTTCCACTGAAGCAGGAAATTAACACGAGCAGAGTAGACACCGGCATAGAGAGAGAGAGAGAGAGAGACACAGACAGACAGACAGACAGACAGACAGACAGACAGACAGACAGACAGACAGACAGACAGACAGACAGACAGACAGACAGACAGACAGACAGACAGACAGACAGACAGACAGACAGACAGACAGACAGACAGACAGACAGACAGACAGACAGACAGACAGAGACCGTGGACTATACTTATCTACAGGAACGTCAAAACTAAATAGAAGGATATGGAACAAAGAGTCATGAATATACCAATGTATTATATTGCTACTGACAGGATAGATAATTTACATTTTATCAACTGATTTTGGGAATTGAATGGCTGTGTGTGAATGATCAAACAGAACATACACTACATGAACAAAAGTGGGCACCTGCTCATCGAACATCTCATTCCAAAATCATGGGCATTAATATGGAGTTGGTCACCCTTTGCTGCTACAACAGCCTCCACTCTTCTGGGAAGGCTTTCCACTAGATGTTGGAACATTGCTGTGGGGACTTGCTTCCATTCAGCTACAAGAGCATTAGTGAGGTCGGGCACTGATGTTGGGCGATTAGGCCTCTGCGTTCCAATTCATCCCAAAGGTGTTTTATGGGGTTTAGGTCAATGCTCTGTTCAAGCCAGTCAAGTTCTTCTTCACCAATCTCGACAAACCATTTTTGTATGGACTTTGCTTTATGCATGGAGGCAATATCATGCTGAAACAGGAAAGGGCCTTGCCCAAACTGTTGCCTCTAAGTTGGAAGCACAGAATCCTCTCTAGAATGTCATTGTGTGCTGTAGCGTTAATATTTCCTTTCAATGGAACTAAGGGGCCTAGCCCAAACAATGGAAAACGACCATTACTTCGTCAAACTTTACAGTTGGCACTATGCATTGGGGCAGGTAGCGTTCTCCTCAAATCCGCCAAACCCAGATTAATCCGTCGGACTGCCAGATGGTGAAGCATGATTCTTCACTCCAGAGAACGTGTTTCCACTGCTCCAGAGTTCAAAGTTTAGCTAGCTTTACACCAATTCAGCCGACACTTGGCATTGCGCATGGTGATTTTACACCTCCATTGCTGGCTGTTTGGGGTTTTAGGCTAGGTTTCTGTACAGATATCAGGTGATGTACGAAGGGCTATATAAATAAATTGGATTTGATTTGATTTGATTTTAGGCTTGTGTGTGGTTCCTCGGCTATGGAAACCCCTTTGATGGAGCACCCGACGAACAGTTATTGTGCTGACGTTGCTTCTAGTGTCAGTTTGGAACTTCCTAGTTAGTGTTGCAACTGAGGACAGACAATTTTTACACGCTTCAGCACTCGGCGGTCCCGTTCTGTGAGCTTGTGTGGCACACCACTTCGCGGCTGAGCCGTTGTTGCTCCTAGTCCATTCCACTTCACAATAACAGCACTTATAGTTGACCGGCACAGCTCTAGCAGGGTACAAATTTGATAAACTGATTTGTTGGAAAGGTATGACATTGCGACCTAGCATATTTTATCTTGGCTAGGTCACAGTTGTAAATGAGAACTTGTTCTCAACTGGCCTACCTGGTTAAATAAAAATTGACAGTGCAAAGTTGATAGTCACTGAGCTCTTCAGTAAGGCCATTCTACAGCCAATGTTTGTCTATGGAGATTGCATGGCTGTGGGCTCGATTTTATACACCTGTCAGCAATGGGTGTGCCTGAAATAGCCGAATCCACAAATTTGAAGGGATGTCCACAAACTTTTATATAGATAGTGTATATTACTCAAAAGGGGTAAACCAAAATGAAAGAAGTTCTAGAAACTCATACATGTAAATTGACGGTTGCCTGCAAATGCCTCAGTCTTGATGAGCGGGCATGGCCTGATTCCATGGAAACAGTTTGGCATAGAAATTAAGGCAACAATTAAGAGCCATTTCATCGTCCTCTGGAGATTGAGGTAGGATTTGAAGAGAGAGGGAGCCTGCAGAGAGGGGCATTAAATCGCTCTTTTCAATGTTTAATTGACTCAGCATGGAGGAAAGGGATGAGGGGAAAGGATGGAAGTGGAAAAGAGGGGAGAGGATGGGGAAGGCAGGCAGTGTGTGTGGGTTAAATTGCATGGGCAGAACAGAGGAGGAAGTGACAGGGGATTACCCTCTCTCTTTTTTCTCTCTGTCTCTCTCTTCCCCCCACTGAGTAGTGCTGCTCTGCTGTGAGCTGGATTACAGGCAACATTCGCACTGAGCTTTCAAGGAGCGGGACTCTAACCCGGAAGCTTATTAGAATTCCCGCTATGCCCTCCGACAAACCATCGAACAGGCAAAGTGTCAATACAGAACTTTGATCAAATTGGCTCTGACGCTCGTCAGATGTGTCAGGGCTTGGAAACCATTACAGACTACAAAGGGAAGCACAGCCGAGAGCTGCCCAGTGACACTAGACTACGAGACGAGCTAAACTACTTCTATGCTAGCTTCGAGGCAAATAACACTGAAACACGCATGAGAGCACCAGCTGTTCCAGAAGACTGTGTGATCACGCTCTCCGCATCCTATGTGAGTGAGACCTTTAAACAGGTCAACATTCACAAGGCCGCAGGGCCAGACGGATTACTAGGACGTGTACTGCGAACATGCTCTGACCAACTGGCAAGTGTCTTCACTGACATTTTCAACCTCTCCCTGTCCGAGTCTGAAATAACAACATGTTTTAAGCAGACCACCATAGTCCCTGTGCCCAAGAACACTTAGGTAACCTGCCTAAATGACAACCGACGGTAGCACTCACATATGTAGCCATGAAGTGCTTTGAAAGGTTGGTCATGGCTCACATCAAAACCATTGTCCCAGAAACACTAGACCCACTCCAATGTAAGACTGATATTCATTGACTACAGCTCAGCATTCAACACCATAGTGCCCTCAAAGCTCATCACTAAGCCAAGGACCCCGGGACTAAACACCTCCCTCTACAACTGGATCCTGGACTTCCTGACGGGCCACCACCAGGTGGTAAGGGTAGGTAACAACACATCCACCACACTGATCCTCAACATGGGGGCCCTTCAGGGGTGCATGCTCAGTCCCCTCCTGTACTCCCTGTTCACTCATGACACCAAATTTGATTTGATTTGATTTGAGTGCTGCAGCACTGGGGTAGACCTTCCTGCTGGAGCAACAGGGAGATAGATGGTGAGGAACACATACTTATGGAGGACTGAACACTTCAATCATGGCCCATTGACTTTATTTTGTTAACTGTCAAAAAGGAGAGGCTATTGATTTTAATATCTGACCAAATGGCATTCCAAACCCTGGCACTAGACTAGCTGTGATCACAGAGAACTGAAACCCAGAGAGACAGAAAATCAAGCAGTATTCATCACATTAAAGATCTACTGTCCACGTTTAAGCAGCACTCTACGTTAGTGGGTTTGCCCTTTGAATTTGACTGTAAGTTGTTGAAGAGGTCTCTCCTCTCTATAAATGCAACCATGTGGTTCCAGTGTGGTTTGAGGCCCATGGAAGCCAGGCAACAGTTCCAGTCTCTCAGGACTGCTCTAAAGACACCCTTACAAGTAATACCCCTCTCCCTGGGTAGCAGCATCTGAGGCTCTCCACACTAGGGCATAATGAAGATGGATAGACTCTGTTAATTTGCTGATGTTGACAGGAAAAGCGTGTCTCGACTCAGCTGTGATCCATCATCAAAGCCTGCACACTACTCTGATGGCCACGGGTGTGTGTGTGTTCTGTATGTGTGTATGCATGCTGCTTATGCATTTTGTACCCTTAAAGGCACAGTGCAATCACAAACCTGATTTCCTTGTGTTTTATACACTCAGTGGCCAGTTTTTTAGGTACACCAATCGGGTCTGTCCCCCTTTGCCTCCATAACAGCCTGAACTATTTGGGGCAATGACACTTTGCTCAATTGTTATCAAGGGACCTAATGTGTGCCAAGACAACATTCCCTAATGCCAGTACACCACCGCCACCTGCCTGTACCATTGACACCAGTGGGGCCATGGAATGCTTACCCAAATTCTGACTCTGCCATCAAAATGATACAACAGGAACCAAGATTTGCCCAATTTTTTTTTTAAATGTTCCACTCCTCTATTGTCCAGTGTTAGTGATCGTGTGCCGACTGGAGTGGAACCTGGTGTGGTCGTCTGCTGCAATAGCTAATCTGTGACAAAGACCAATGAGTTTCGCCTTCCGAAGATGCACAACACTGTTGTACTGCGCCTTTATTTGCCTGTTGCCCGCTTGTTGGCTTGCACGAATCTTGCCATTCTCCTTCAACTTCTCATCAACGAGCTGTTTTCACCCACAGGACTGCCGCTGACTGGATATTTTTTTGTTTGTCACACCATTCTCAGTAAACCCCAAACACTGTTGTGCGTGAAGAATCCAGAATGCCGGCCGTTTCTGAGATCCTGGAACCAATGCGCCTGGCACCGACGATCATACCGCTCTCAAGTCGCTTAGGCCACTTGTTTTTGCCCATTCTAACGTTCAATCAGTAACTGAATGCATCACTGCCTGTTTGCCTGCTTTATATACGCCCACGTGAGTCACTGTCAGTAGGAGTGAACCATGTTCGTGAATGGGGTGGTGTATCTAATAAACTGGCCACTGAGTGTATATATTTCTGAACTATGAGATTGGAATAAAACTGTTAAATTGTGAAAATGATAATGCCCTTATTTAAGTGGGGCCCACCAGATGAGTCGGTAAAAAACTGGCATAAGGCCTCTCCACTTTACTGTTACTGTA
Source organism: Oncorhynchus mykiss (assembly GCF_013265735.2). Lineage (NCBI taxonomy): Eukaryota > Metazoa > Chordata > Actinopteri > Salmoniformes > Salmonidae > Oncorhynchus > Oncorhynchus mykiss. The sequence goes on from NC_048576.1 coordinate 23,718,099, forward strand.
ACTTAAAGCAGTAAATCTGAGTCATCCATTCCCACAGACAAGAGAATTGCGCAGGGGAAATATAGATGATTACCTAATTAATGGAAAGAGCAATCAGGATAGAAATGCTTGAGTATGACTCGATCAGCAGGTCCTACTGTGGGACCACAGGGAATTACATAGAGGAGGCAGATAGAGTGGGCTAGAAGCAGAGGAGGCTACAGTGTGGTCTTTCTGGGTTAATTGTGTCGACCCTTTATGGTACTGAATTAGCACTGTGGTGACTGCGGCTGTTGATGTTAATGTAGGTAGCTAGCCTTTACAGACAGCCCTGTACAGCTGCCGGGACACTGGTTTCATTCCACTCTGATGGAGAGAGGAGAGGGAAGCTCCAGCTAATAACAGCAACCTGTCCCATCTCTCATGGAATGCAATTGTGTAGTTAAATCAGTGATTGGACTTCCAGCAGCTCAGCATCTGTCTCCTGCTCTGCTCTCGCTGATTATGCAGAGATGTACTTACAGTTAAACAGTACGAACACATTAGAATCTTTCTGGAGGAATCTGTGTGTGGGTGGCTGATGGACAGGTTCTTTCTCTCCATCACAATCTTGCGCTCTGAGGAGGACAAAGAGAAGAATTTTGGCTGCCGCTCGTAGCTGTAGTTTTGACTGCTATCCACCCCCCCCCCCCCCCCGCTACACATACACACACACAGCACACACACAGAGCCACACCTGTGCTAGGCTCCACAGCGTCTCTTTCCCTTTGACAGCACACAGCTGCTCTGTTAATTAACCACAAGGGTTCATGAGTGAGGTTAATTAAGCAGCGTGTCATCACATTCCCATAAAGAATAGGCTTTTGGGTGGCTCTCCCTCTTCCTCTTCCATTTTCCTTCTTCACTTCAACCTTGTATTAGGATGTATTGCCTAGTGAAATGCTAGAGAAGTAAGGTATTAGGTATTAACCTAACAAGTGAACAAAGATTGAACCACAAAAAAAGTCCAAGTGGACACTGTCATTTGAAGACATTTTAATAATAAATAATGTGGTAAAAATGACAATATTTTTTTTTTATCCCCGTTTATAACATACTCAGTAATGACATAACATGGCTGACATCATGAACATAGTTGCAATTCTTTAAAACATGGCAAACTCCAAACAAATGTCAGGTGTCCTCAGCGAACAATGTTTTACACATTTTGTAGATGTACCAAAAGCTTGGCCTAGATGTAGCCATAAAGAACCTAAACCCAACATGCTTTTCCATTGCCAAGCAGCATGATTTTCAAGTCCCAGTCTTTTGTCACCAGTTGTCCTCTTTCTGTAATAGAGTCCTTCTTTAGGGTAAGTATTAATGTCACTTTCCTCTGCCCTCTGTCTTGCTGGGAAACAATGGTGGATGTGTCACTGTGTACTGGTTGCTCATGGAGAAAATGCTATCCATCATCAGGCATGGAGAAATCCATTTTCCAGGATGTATCCATCAACGTTCCCTACTGATGGGGAGACTCCTACTAATGGGGCTTCCTCACCCTTCCCTATTGATACAATGTATCCGTCAGCTTGTCTACTGTCTCTCTCACTTCCTCATAAGTGCAATTTTAGACATGAGAGCATAGTCCGATTAACAGAGTAGTTTGTGTCATAATAAAGTTTGAGTCCAAATGAACACTGTGGTTCGAATGAAACCTAAACTAGACAGGAGAGTTAAGTTCCCATCCCAACCCCTAACAGAAACAGAATATTAAGACACATAACACCGGTTCAATCGTGTATATAGACAACGATTAACAAGATCATTTGTGTCATTGTTCCTCTTGTATGACGAAAGGTCATAGATAACAATAGTTTAAAATAAAGTTAAGTGATTGTGCTTTTGAAACCAAAGTAGAACAAATAATGCACATTGACAAGACCAACATCAATAACAAAACAATAACAGTGCATTACAAAAATACATTGAAAACAAATGTAAAATTCCCATTGTAGCAATTTTTGTGGCAGTAAAATTAACAAACAATTTACAAGATGGATAGTGATGTCCAAATATTAATTACAGGGGCAACAGACATGTACCACATCAGGTGGTCCAAGACAAGGTATCTGTATACACTGACAACAGCCATCTAATGTGCATGTACTTTCATTGAGACTGTGACTACTTTCATCGAGGCAAATGGAAGCCAGTTCTCTAGCAACAAGTCAAGTAAACAATGATCTAATGGTGCTTCATACCAGTGAGTTAACAGACTCAAACGCGATTGCACCTTTTTTCTCACTTTCTTTTTTCCTGGAAGATGGACATCTAATGAGAAATTGTAATAAGAAAAACAAATATTCAACATTGTTCTGTTTTTTTTGTTCTGTATGATATGAAAAGTAATTTACATAATAGTCACTGAATTGTGATGTCAGATCCCCTTTCCTTTTCTTCTCCCATGATCCTCAGCTCTCCAGAAGCTGTAGACTCAAGACACAAGTTTATACTATAACCCCTTGAATAATGGCCATAAAAAGAAGATCATAGACATACTAGATTTTCAACTCATGGAAACTAGTAAATGGACACTTTTATGAGTATCTTATTCTCACCTCTAGCTCCTCTTCCTGGGTCTGGAAGCCTGTGATGCTGGGCAGTGTGTCTGTGGGGTTCCTGCGGGCCCCATCTCTCCTCCGTCCCCCTGAGCCCCGGGAGGACATGGAGCTGGAGGAGCTCTGAGCCTGGCTCTGGCCCTGCACCGAGGGGAAGGAGGGCCTGCTGTACGGGGGGATGTCCTCAGAACCTGAGACAGAGAGAGATGGTGGTTGGTTAAACACATTCTACTTAGTTTGTGCTGGATAAACTCCATTGTGATGAATCATCTAGTTTTCAAGGGGATTTATTTTGACATGTAGGAACCACATACAAGCATAATGTTATAAAGCTCATATTTGTACTTTGTTCCAACACACAAACCACATTGGAAGTACACTACATTGCAGTAAGTACCTGGTGGCTGACGGGCTTTGCTGCTCCCCTTGCCTCCCTGTGGAGTCCTGTTCTTGTCCTGGCCCTCCCGTCTCTCTACAGAGCCCTCTCTGGTCCTCTGGCCTCCTGCACTCCCTCTCCGGCCCCGACCCTCCCCAGAGCCAATCCTCGGGAGCGTAGCACCTCTGACCTCATAGCCACACCGCGACAAGTGACTAGGGGACTTCAAGGGCATGCATGAGTCTGAGGAGAGAAGAACACAGACATGGAAATTGGAACTTTATTCACCAAGGCCATTTACCAAGTACTGTATAGCTAGAGAAGTCAATGTGAGAGCTGTTCCATGCAGTGACCCATATCTCAGACCCAGTCCCTTACCGTCTGTGAAGTCGTTCCTCTTCTGGTGACCTTGGTGGCCAACCTGGGCCTGGTGCTGCTTGTGCCTCTTGGGCGGTCTCTTCTGCATCACTGCAGAGCTCATGTTACTGTCTGTGGACAGTGGGCTGCTGGGACGCTGGTGCCTTCGCCCTGAGGTAACAGACAAACAGTCAGTCCATGAAAGTTTTATCTAAGAAGGCATATCTATGCATTTTATTCGTGATATTTTCCCCTAACCCAGTTTCCTGCCCCTCTCTCCTCCTCACCTGCTGGTCCTGTGTCCTCCGGGAACCTGGCCATGCGTAGGCCTGCTGTGTAGTCTCCAGTGTTGGCCACAGCCTGGGCGAAGTCTGCGTCTGTGAAGAAGGATCCGTCTGAGGAGCTGACGGCGCTGGAGCGTCCTGATGAGCCGTTGTCCTCCTCGGAGGCCGAGCCCCAGCCGTTAATCATGGAGCCCGTCACGGAACTCTCCAGATCTCCCGTGCTGGAGGCCGGCGTCTGCTCCAGCCCCCGGAGGTGCAGCCTGCGTGGGGAACGGTGGTGGCGCAGTTGCTGGTGGGGCTGGTGATTATTTTGGTGCTGGTGGTAGTGACTCTGGGCAATGTCTGCATCCATCTCATCCCCTGCCTCTTCTTCACCCTCCTCCCCCTCTTCCTCCTGGCCGTCAGTATCCAGTTCCAGGGGGCTGGAGATGTAGCCGTAGGTGTGTGGGGGGGAGAGGGGGAGCGGGGAAGGAGGGGGGCTGGCCACGTGTTGTCTAAGAAGGGAAAAAGGGAAAGGATCAAAGCATTGATTAATGCAAATGGCTGACGGTTGTAGCTGGGATGAGTGAGATGCAGTGTGAGTTGGGCTCATACCTGTGCTGGTCTGTTCCATTGTGTAGGCCGTTGTGCTGGTCTCCCTGGGGGGAGGGGGTGAGAGTTGCTGTAGACTGGTGACTGTAGGACAGACCCTCAGGGGATGAGGCTGCCCCTCTGACAGGGGGGGTGGGACATCTATCCTTCCCCTCCTCCGCCTCCTCTTCCTCCATCTCATCCGGATGCAAGTACATCCGCGAGGGAAGCATTGGGCATAGGGCATCTGGGTTAAAGATTTTTTCCATGGGCAGGGTATATTCGTCACAGCTCCGGCTTGGTGGGCGGTTGGCAGGGGAAGGGGGCAGAGGTTCACCCCGGGTCACTGTGTTCGTTTTGGGCAGTTTGGGGGTGCGAGTTCCCTTCTTATGACTTTGGCTCCCTGCAGAGGCAATCGAACAAACTCTTAGAACATACTGCAGAACAAATACTTATTTGTCCTATTGCTATGATCCGGTTAATCAGTGTCTCACCAGAGGTGCTGTTGCTGCCCCTGTCAGAGCTGTGGAGGGAGCCTCCTGTGTTGTGTTCGTGGGCCTGGTTGTACGGGACGGTGCCTTGCAGAGGCCCATCTCCTCTATAGTGGTCTGAAGACACAGCAGATACAGAGAGAAAGAGACAGAGTTAAACAGATATGTAGACTACACATAGTAACACAAACTGAAGTAACTTCCCAAAAACCCTCCCTCCCACCACTGCTACGCTATGTCCAATCCTCTCACCTTTATTGAGCCTGTTGCTCTGCTCCATGATGTTGTACTGCATATGTGCTTTCTGCAGCTGGGACGGGGGCTGGTTCCAACAGCGTATATCAGCGGCCCCTGCCACGGTCCCTGCAGCTCCAGCCTTGTTAAGGATGCTAGACTGGATGAGCTGGGTGGTGGCGTAGGGGGTGGGCTCGTAGGGGGTGGGCGGCCCTGCCCCGGGGCCCATGTAGCACAAGCTGGGGTTATTGAAAGTCTTAAGCTCATTGAGTTTGTTGGAGAGGTCCACGTCGCTGTACACGGCCTGTTCAGACCCCAATAGACCCCCCTGCTGGTTCTCCAACTGGCTGCCATAGTTGGCGATGCAGTCAGCTGAAGAGAGGAGACCACATGGGGTTAGGGTTAGAGACACTTTACCTATTCATTAATTCTTCATTAACCCTTCACACAGGAAGTCACATAACACCATTAATTATCATGTTGAAGCCATGTTTCATTTCCATGATAACCCTCATTGCTTATTTGATTTGCATTATATATCCATACTTTAAGTTCCATTGCTGGGGCCTGACCACTATCACCCCCAGAGGAGGTCTGTAGCTTTAACGGTACTGACCTGGGCGGCTGTAGGTGGTCATGTTGCTGTCGCTGGTGCCGTTTCCAGTGTTGCAGCAGTTGATGCTGCAGTCTTTGTGGTTGGCACAGGCGTTGGGCCAGGAGTCTGGCAGCCACGGCTGGTTCACACTCTCACCCATGTTCAGCAGCCCGGGTCTGAACCAGAAGCATGCAACCAGAACCATTATCACACAGAACAAACAGGGTTTCAGTCAGGGATGGGCATGGGAGTTTCTGTCCTCTGTCATTTTTCAGACAGGGGGAGACCTCCCTCTGGTGGTTCAAGTAGGGAATACACTGCTCTTGCTTTTACCACTTTCCCTCCTGCATTTCTGAACACCATCATAAGTGCCCTATATAGTGGGGAAATCATATCCAGTCAAGTGTACACATAAAACCACACCCCTTACCTCCCAGCACTGCAGACAGACTCTCCTCCTCTCTGATAGTTCACTAATTTAAAGAAAGAGAACAAATGTGAGAAACACAAGAAAGCAACCTGCACGACAAATGAAAGAGGGAATCCAGGTTGGTGTGACCTGTCTGTCACTCTGTACTCATACAGCTGTCCTTAGGTCAGTCTGACTCATCACATCTGATAGACACATCCTGTCATGAGTCACACTCTGCACGCACGCACACACACACACGCACGCATGTGTGTTACGTGCGTGCGCACGCACACACATATCAACACACACCTGGGGCACTTGGCATTGAGAGGTGTACATGTAGAAAAACAAAATCAGTGTCAGAGTGTTAAACATGATATCTTGACCCTGAGGCACACTTCACAATGACTGATAACCCTTCAGTTCAGACACATCCTCTTCACTGGAGGGTGAGTCATTTCAACCACATGATTAGATACACTTTACTACTTCTACGGTCACTGTGTGAAGGACAAGTAGGAACATGGGACTGTGTTTATGCTTTGTATGGCACTAACTGCCTCTCTACTTGTCACAAAGCACAGTGACTCAGCAGCACTCTAAACTGTCTTCACCACAACCACAGGACAGGCCAACTGGTGGCCATGTTGTGTGTCATTGTCTATGCCTGGTCTAAGAGGGTGGGATAGGGATGGGCTAATGACCTCTTTAGGAGCTGTCTGCCCCCTGATTCACCTTCTGTCAGAACATACCTTTCTGTAGCCCTGAACGCACCTCCCTCCGTGAGATTTTGAATTTTACATAATTGGTTTGTGGATGTGAGGCCACCAAAGATAAACACTAGTTCCATTAGCTGTTTGTGTATTGGAACAGATTGTTTGTGAGTGCTGGGAGGAACTGAGAACATAGAGAGATAAATGTGTTTGTGTACAGGCATCTCTGAATCATAGGGGCTTCAAGGTCAGAACACATACCGGTAAATAACAAATACATGTTTACAGCTGAACACATTCCTTCATACATACCTGTAGGAGTGAAGGTGAAAGATGGAACTGCAGGAACAAACCCAACCCAAACAGAGGAGGAGTGAATAAAAATAAAAGGAGGTGGGAGAGAAAGAGAGAAGGTTCATTTATTGATTGCAAAATAGACATTTCGTAAGCCTGTGAAAAAAGCCCCACAAAAACTGACAGACATATTGACGCATGCACGCACGCACACTCAAACACACACACACACAGAGTCAGATGAGGCTCCCTGTCCTCCATCAATCAGGAACATGTGGCCTTATGGGTAATGGAGGTCACCTGTGGTCAGACGGAAGGAGATAACAGAGATAGCAGAACACATGTCATATTACCTGGGTGACAGGCTTGTCCCTACTCTAACTGTGCCTCACCGGGGAGAGGCGGCGGGCAGCGCCCTGGAAATGAGCCCTAAATGTCAGCGTTTGAATGTCAGCGTATTCTGGGATGTGCCGGCTCATCGTCACTACCCTTTGAGGTCTTCGAGTCAGGAGAGAAGACCAAACCCGTTTTATTTCATTTCTCGATATGAGATATGGTTATCAGGCTCCTTACTTTGAGGATAAAAGCAGCTGACACTAGGCAAGTCACATTATGGGCTACTGGAGAAAAACACACCTTAATGTAAAAGCATTGGTTTAATGCATGTTAACATTAGAAGCCTCCTCCCTAAGTTTATTTTATTCACTGCTTTAGCACACTCCGCAAACTCAGATGTCCTAGCCATGTCTGAATCCTGGCTTAGGATGCCACCAAAAATCCTGAAATGTCCATCCCTAACTATAACATTTTCCTACAAGATAGAACTGCCAAAGGGGAGGAAGTTGCAATCTACTCCAGAGATAGCCTGCAGAGTTCTGTAATACTATCCAGGTCTGTGCCCAAACAATTCGAGGTTCTACTTTTAAAAATCCACCTTTCAGAAACAAGTCTCTCACCGTTGCCGCTTGCTATAGACCCCCCTCAGCCCCCAGCTGTGCCCTGGACACCATATGTGAATTGATCGTCCCCCATCTATCTTCAGAGTTTGTACTGTTAGGTGACCTAAACTGGGACATGCTTAACACCCGGGCCATCCTACAATCTAATCTAGATGCCCTCAATCAACCAAAATCAGTAACCATGGGCACCCTGTAAGATATCATCCTGACCAACTTACCCTCTAAATACACCTCCAACCAGGATCTCAGCAATCACTGCCTCATTGTATGCGTGCATAATGGGTCCGCGGTCAAACGACCACCCCTCATCACTGTCAAAGTTCCTAAAACACTTCAGCGAGCAGGCCTGTCTAATCGACCTGGCCCGGGTATTCTGGAAGGATATTGACCTCATCCTGTCAGTAGAGGATGCCTGGTTGCTCTTCAAAAGTGCTTTCCTCTCCATCTTAAATAAGCATGCCCCATTTAAAAAATGTAGAACTAAGAACAGATATAGCCCTTGGTTCACCCCAGACTTGCCTGCCCTTGATAGGAACAAAAACATCCTGTAGCATTCTGCATTAGCATCGAATAGCCCCCGCGACTTTTCAGGGAAGTCAGGAACCAATATACTCAATCAGTTAGAAAAGCTAAGGCTAGCTTTTTCAAACATAAATTTGCATCCTGTAGCCCTAATTCCCCCCCAAATTTTGACACTGTAAAGTCCATGGAGAATAAGAGCACCTTCCTCCCAGCTGGCCACTGCACCGAGGATAGAAAGCACTGTCACCACCGATAAATCTACGATAATCAATCATTTCAATAAGCATTTTTCCACAGCTGGCCATGCTTTCCACCTAGCTACCCCTACCCCGGCCAACATCTCAGCACCCCCTGCAGCAACTTGCCCAAACCCCAACCCCCCTGCTTCTCCTTCACCCAAATCCAGACAGCTGATGTTCTGAAAGAAATGTGAAAACTGGATTCCTACATTTCAGCCGGTCTAGACAATCTGGACACTCTCTTTCTAAAATGATCCTCCAAAATTGTTGCAACCCCATTACTAGCCTGTTCAACCTCTCTTTCGTATCGTCTGAGATCCCCAAAGATTGGAAAGCTGCCGCGGTCATCCCTCTCTTTAAAGGGGGAGACACTCTAGACCCAAACTGTTTTAGACCTATATCCATCCTGACCTTCTAAAATCTTAGAATGCCAAGTTAACAAACAGATCACCGACCATTTCGAATACCACCGTACCTTCTCCACTATGTAATCTGGTTTCCGAGCTGGTAATGGGTGCACCTCAGCCATGCTCAAGGTCCTAAACAATATCATAACCGCCATCGATAAAAGACAGTACTGTGCAGCTGTCTTCAACGACCTGGCCAAGGCTTCGACTCTATCCATCCCCACATTCTTATCGGCAGACTCAACAGCCTTGGTTTCTCAAATGACTGCCTCGCCTGGTTCAACAACTACTTCTCAGATAGAGTTCAGTGTGTCAAATCGGAGGGCCTGTTGTTCGGACCTCTTGCAGTCTCTATGGGGGTCCACAGGGTTCAATTCTCAGGCCAACTCTTTTCTCTGTATATATCAATGACGTCGCTCTTGTTGCTCGTGATTCTTTGATCCACCTCTATGCAGACGAGCCCATTCTGTAAACATCTGGCCCTTCTTTGGACACTGTGCTAACAAGCCTCCAAACGAGATCAACACCATACAACACTCCTTCCGTGTCCTCCAACTGCTCTAAAATGCTAGTAAAACTAAGTGCATGCTCTTCAACCGATTGCTGCCAGCACCCACCCGCCCGAATGGCATCACTACTCTGTAAGGTTCTGACCTAGAATATGTGGACAACTACAAATACCTAGGTGTCTCATTAAACTGTAAACTCTCCTTCCAGACTCGCATTAAGCATCTCCAATCCAAAATTTAATCTAGAATCAGCTTCATATATCCCAACAAAGCCCTCTATCTCATGCCGCCAAACATACCCTCGTAAAACTGACTATCCTACCGATCCTTGACTTCGGCAATGTCATTTACAAAATGGCCCCCAACACTATTCTCAGCAAACTGGATGTAGTCTATCACAGTCCCATCCGTTTTATCACCAAAGCCCCATATAACATCCACCAATGTGACTTGTATGCTCTTGTTGGCTGGCCCTCACTATACAGTGGGGCAAAAAAGTATTTAGTCAGCCACCAATTATGCAACTTCTCCCACTTAAAAAGATGAGAGAGGCCTGTAATTTTCATCATAGGTACACTTCAACTATGACAGACAAAATGAGAAAAAAAATCCAGAAAATCACATTGTAGGATTTTTAATGAATTTATTTGCAAATTATGGTGGAAAATAAGTATTTGGTCACCTACAAACAAGCAAGATTTCTGGCTCTCACAGACCTGTAACTTCTTCTTTAAGAGGCTCCTTTTTCCTCCACTCGTTACCTGTATTAATGGCACCTGTTTGAACTTGTTATCAGTATAAAAGACACCTGTCCACAAAAGTCACACTCCAAACTCCACTATGGCCAAGACCAAAGAGCTGTCAAAGGACACCAGAAACAAAATTGTAGACCTGCACCAGGCTGGGAAGACTGAATCTGCAATAGGTAAGCAGCTTGGTTTGAAGAAATCAACTGTGGGAGCAATTATTAGGAAATGGAAGACATACAAGACCACTGATAATCTCCCTCGATCTGGGGCTCCATACAAGATCTCACCCCGTGGGGTCAAAATGATCACAAGAACGGTGAGCAAAAATCCCAGAACCACACAGGGGGACCTAGTGAATGACCTGCAGAGAGCTGGAACCAAAGTAACAAAGCCTACCATCAGTAACACACTATGCCGCCAGGGATTCAAATCCTGCAGTGCCAGACGTGTCCCCCTGCTTAAGCCAGTACATGTCCAGGCCCGTCTGAAGTTTGCTAGAGAGCATTTGGATGATCCAGAAGAAGATTGGGAGAATGTCATATGGTCAGATGAAACCAAACTATAACTTTTTGGTAAAAACTCAACTCGTCGTGTTTGCAGGACAAAGAATGCTGAGTTGCATCCAAAGAACACCATACCTACTGTGAAGCATGGGGGTGGAAACATCATGCTTTGGAGCTGTTTTTCTGCAAAGGGACCAGGACGACTGATCCGTGTAAAGGAAAGAATGAATGGGGCCATATGTATCGTGAGATTTTGAGTGTAAACCTCCTTCCATCAGCAAGGGTATTGAAGATTAAACATGTCTGGGTCTTTCAGCATGACAATGATCCCAAATACACCGCCCGGGCAATGAAGGAGTGGCTTCGTAAGAAGCATTTCAAGGTCCTGGAGTGGCCTAGCCAGTCTCCAGATCTCAACCCCATAGAACATCTTTGGAGGGAGTTGAAAGTCCGTGTTGCCCAGCAACAGCCCCAAAACATCACTGCTCTAGAGGAGATCTGCATGGAGGAATGGGCTAAAATACCAGCAACAGTGTGTTGAAACCTTGTGAAGACTTACAGAAAATGTTTGACCTCTGTCATTGCCAACAAAGGGTATATAACAAAAATATTGAGATAAACTTTTGTTATTGATCAAATACTTATTTTCCACCATAATTTGCAAATAAAATCATTAAAAATCGTACAATGTGATTTTCTGCATTTTTTCTTCTCATTTTGTCTGTCATAGTTGAAGTGTACCTATGATGAAAATTACAGGCCTTTCTCATCTTTTTAAGTTGGAGAACTTGCACAATTGGTGGCTGACTAAATACTTTTTTGCCCCACTGTATATCCATCGCCAAATCCACTGGCTCCAGGTCATCTGCAAGTCTTTGCTAGGTAAAGCTCCGCCTTATCTCAGCTCACTGGTCACCATAGCAACATCCACCCATAGCACGCGCTCCAGCAGGTATACTGCACATGTCATCCCCAAAGCCAATACTTCCTTTGGCCGCCTTTCCTTCCAGTTCTCTGCTGCCAATGACTGGAATGAATTGCAAAAATCTCTGAAGCTGTCAGGGCAGTTTACCGATCACTGTACCTGTACACAGCCAATCAGTAAATAGCACACCCGACTACCTCATCCCCATATTATTACTTACCCTCTTGCTCTTTTGCACCCCATTATCTCTACTTTCAAAACATCATCTGCACATCTATCAATCCAGTATTAATGCTAAATTGTAATTATTTTCACCTATTTATTGCCTAACTCACTACTCTTCTACATTTGCACACACTGTACATAGATTTTTCTATTTTTCTTTTATTTTGTGTTATTGAATGTACGTTTGCTTATGTGTAACTCTGTGTTGTTGTTTTTGTCGCACTGCTTTGCTTTATATTGGACAGGTCGCAGTTGTAAATGAAGACTTGTTCTCAACTGGCCTACCTGGTTAAATAAAGGTGAAATAAAAATTAATTACAAAAATGTGATTGAAGTGAATAAATGCAATTACCCTGGTGACACAGAAGACAGTGTCCCATCTCTAACATATGTGTCAGAGGGCTTAGGTTGCCAGTGTTCAGCTGAATGATCGTAACACTAACCTAATGTCCTCCCTCTATCCACCTCCCCACATCTAATTACTATCACCATCCCAGTCTCTTCTCATCTCCCTCCAATCTCTACTCAACAAAATATTAGCTGGGTGTGATCAACATTTGATACTCTACTTACTTAATAAATTATCCTATTTTCCCTAAGCCTAACCCTAAACTTACAAAATGTCCCCAGTTGGTCAAATTTCTGTTTGTTTACTTTTCTTGATCCCCACAAGTATAGTTAAACATGTCCACTGATATATACACCCAAAGCCACATCCACTACGGACCTTTGCGTATGCCGGCGTAGCTGCTGCTGAGGCCACTCCTCTTCTTGTGGTGGCGGTAGAGCCACACACTGAACACCATGAGGACCACCCAGCAGGTAGCACCGATGCCCGCGATGAACGCCGGCTGTTTGACCACGTCTGAGATCTGAGACAATGTGTCCTGGTCCTCACGACTGTCCATCATCTGACCTGTAGAGTCTGGGGGAGGAAGAGGAGGAGAGAAGATTGACACGAAGGACGTGTATATAGTATCCTCCATCATAGAAAATTGACAGGGAAGAATTGAGGCGGATCCTGAAAGACAAACATAAATCCTTCAAAACATTAACGTTCAACTGATGGGCAGGAGTCTGAGATGGAAAACAATATTACAGAGTGGAGACAGGAGAGTCAGCTGAAAGGAGATATCTCTAAATACATCTGGTCACATAATCTGTCATGGAAAATGTTCTCATTCTCTGCTCCTCAGAGTGCTAGGCCAAGAGGTGAACTGGAGTGAATGGACTTCATCATGTAACTCGAAAAGCTTTATATTGGTAATGTGAAAAGGCTGGAATGTACTAAGACGATGGAGAGGTGGAAAACCGAGTTGATAATGTCTGTGCTTTTTGTCACATATAGTGAACCTGAGACTAGGGCAGGAGAGGCTGAATGCAAATAATTTAACTAAAGGCATTGTGAAATGACTCAGAGACATATTCATGTTGGGACATTAGATAGACACCTGTACATACACCTTGACATTTGTCATGGTGAGAACTGACACAGTGTGCAAATCACACAGACCATCCATCACATGGCTATAACTGAAAATACCTTAGACGGGTAGCGATTTAACTGGTGTTGACCTGAAGCTTGTGAGTCGACAGACATAGATAATGGATTAACACTGTTAATTGACCTCTTCTTTTCTTGGTTCTGAGATCAGATAACATTCTTAATGTATTTTTACATGCTCTTAAATTAAGGGAGACTATCAAGTGTTACAGTTGAGCAGCTCACCAAGTTGAAAGAAGGTGACATCACTCTTGACCCCTGGGCCAGCACCGTTGCTAGCGGCGACCTCCACACTGTAGCGTATCCCTGGCGCCAGGCTGGGGATTAGCACAGAGAAGGTGGAGCCATCTACTGTCCGGTTGACGTGGTAACGGCTCTCATTGCCCAGGCACCAGATCTGTAGAGGATAGGGTGAAAGAAGGAGTGTGATGGTGAGAGTCAGTGGATTTTTTTTCAGTAAATGCAAACACTGTATTTGATATGACATATCAACATAAGCCCATGACAGTGCCTCACATCAATGTGCTTAGTCCACCTCCGCTGAAGCAACTAAAAACACACAAACCCAAGGAAGTGAGAGGGAGAAAGTGGGAGGCTTGAGATTCTGCTCCATACCTCTCTCTGTTTGTTCCCCTCTTTCCTTCAGCAGAAAATCAAACCCTCTCTCCACCTTACCTTGTACTCCTGTACCATTCCGTTCTGTTCCTCCTCAGGAGGCGGTTGCCAAGCGACCAGGATGGCGGTCCCATTGGCATCACTCTTCGTGATGGTAACACCTCGGGGGGCTCCACTGGGAGCTGAGATGGGAACAAACCGTCAGACAGATGCACATGATGACATCAAAGACACCCACTCTCATTTGATCCTGTACATGTCACAACTCCCCTCAGCGTCTGCCATGTCTCTTGCTGAACATTAAAGGACATTTAGTGACAATTCAGATAACATGCAACTGCTTCACCTGCAGTAGTCAGATTATTCTCAATACAATAGGCGCAAGACTACTGTTACTGAACAGTATGATCATAAAGAGCTAATGAACAGCATGTGGAATAAATACAGATTAATATTGTAGAAGTTTTAAATTGTAAGGGTATGGAACTAGAGTGAATAGCCACAGATGTCAGTTCAACGCATAGTTTTGATTTACATTTGGTTGAGTTGTCAACTTTTATTTATTTGATTTTTATCTTTATTTAACTAGGCAAGTCAGTTAAGAACAAATTCTTATTTTCAATGACGGCCTAGGAGCAGTGGGTTAACTGCCTGTTCAGGGGCAGAACGACAGATTTGTACCTTGTCAGCTCAGGGATTTGAACTAACGTGCATTCAACGTGAAATCAACAAAACATTTTACCATGTCATTGGATTTAGGTTAAAAGTTGGGTAAACAAATATGAAATGTCCTTACGTTGATTACTTTTTACAAATATAATCTGTGTTCCAGGTTGATTCAATGTCCTCACATGTATTTTATTGGTTGAAATGATGTGGAAACATTGTTGATTCAACCAGTTTTTGCCCAGTGGGTACTTTGTATGGATGTTGTGATAATTGGTAGTATTTGTAAGATGAGAAGATAAAATAAAAAAATCTGTATACACAATGTTTTCTTTGACAAGCTGGGGCACTGAATGTTCCACATATCTATCTATCTAGCCTAGCCCACTAGATGTTCTTGCAATTATCTGCCTAAGGGTATGAAACCCACATGAAGCCACAGGTCCATGTTGCAAGTTTGTCACCAGTATAATACAGGAATTGACTGAGCTGATGTTGTGATGAATGGTATGTTGTTCAAGCTCTAGTACTGCCTGGAGGCTTTGTGTGCTGTGCCACGGTGGTGGTGGTGGTGGTGGTGGTGCTAGTCACCTGATGAAAGCAATTCAAGTGAATCAGTAGCGCGTTGGCCTCAGGAGCTTAGTCATCGCCTAGTTAAAGATAATGAAAGCAGGCATGTCTGTTGTCTCGGGCTGGCTGGTGCTCTACGCATGAACTCAGAAAACAATTAGCAGCGCAATTTGTCTGCACAGCTGCTGCTACACACTCATCTATACAGAATACAGACACACGTCAGCTTTAAACAATGTGAAACTCTCAAACCTCACCAATGTTGATTACTATGCAACAACCATACAGTAACACCCACAACAATTTACACACTTTATTTGGATAGTACAGATTTTCCATCGGTAAAAGCTCTGTAGATAGTATGACCAACTATCTGTTGATAAGCAACTGCTTGCTAAGGTTACGGTTAGGTTAGAATAAGGGTAATGGTTAAGGTTTGGGCTAGGGTAAAGGTTAAGGGTTAGGATAAGGGCAGTAGAGGCTTCTGAGGGGAGGACGGCTCATAATAATGGGCGGAACAGAGTAAATGGAATGGCATCAAACACATGTATTTGATACCATTCCACCTATTCCACTCTAGCCATTACCACGAGCCCGTCCTCCCCAATTAAGGTGCCACCAACCTCGTGTGGATAAGGTTTTAGGTTAGGGTTAGAACTGGGGTTAGTAGAGAGTTGAAATATTACTGATTGTCTGTAGAGCATCTACAGATGGACTATCCAAATAATGTGTTACCGAGATGTGTTATGGTTTCTCAGAAATCTCATTCATTTATTTCTACATGTGAAAGGTTGATTTTGTCAACCACTTCCCTGGACTACTAAAACTCTCACAAAACAACCTACTCCATTCTAATACTATAACTCATGTATTTAATCTCCACTCAGACTTCCCATCACTACCCTCTTTAACAGAAGCCCTTGACCCCTGATCCCTGACCCCTGGCCTCTGCCTCTCACCTTCCTCAGGAGTCCTGGCCACCTTCACTTCGCTGTCCGCTCCCTGGAACTCATCAAAGAAGGGACGCACTTTGAACTCGTAGGTGACCCCCTTCTTCAGCTGAGGCACCACAGCACCGTCCTCTCCAGGGTTCCGCACCTCGAACACGCCCCACTGCCCCCCCGGCTGGCCCAGCTCCGCAGACGCCCTGTACATCACCTTGTAACCCTGGATGTATGGAGACTGCTGCTCCACCTAGTGGTAAAAAGGGGGAACAGATTTGAGGGTTTCTTAGAAGGCATCTAAAACACAACATCATTTTATAAGCAGTATTATGACCATGTGTTCTCACTTTGAACTTTGGAACACATTCTAACGCCAGAAAAAGGAACCCTACTGTAAATTAGTCTATTAAATTGCTATAACATTTTGGTTGCCATAGCCGCTGATATTTAATATTATAGTTCCAACCAAAACGATTTCATAGTAAGCCCTGGGATCTATGACACAAGTGTCAAAGAGCCATTACAACAGCAGGAAATGGTACAGCTATCTCAGATGTTGGGCCAGTGTGTCACATGATGAAATAAAAAAACAATACACATTATAAAACCATAACTCTCCTGCCGCTTTTGTTGGGCTGTTAACCATATAATGAACATCCTCCAGGAGAAGTCTTTAGTTCTGTGCTATGTTGCCCCCCAAGCCCACGGGGAGAGCTTAGGTTACACCCCCTGTCATCTTCCAGAGCTCAGAGAAACCACAGCATGAGGTCATCACCAAGCACCAGTTTCCTGAGAGCCTGGGACTGGTTAGGACACTGCCAGGAGGGCACTTCTAACCAGCACACAAAGAAACATGGGCCTCAGAGTTAGGTATCGTAGATATGGCTAAGGAAGCTAGGACTTCATAAGCACTTTATGAATGAATGGGCCCAATACATTTTACTTGACAATGGCCCATAACAAAGTGTTCTCACCTATTTTAAAGGGGATCATGTTAATTTGTACTGTCCAGTGGCCCTATTAATAATATTCGGTCCAAGTATGCGGAAAGCTCAAAAACTCCCCAGGCAGCCAAGTTCCACAGACGATGGCCATGGGGAAGCCTTCTCCCTGTCAGTCTGGCTTTCGGCCTGCTCAGCTAAACTATTTACATTGTGTCTCTGTTTAGTACTGCACCCCTGACATGTGCTCATTCATCACTGAGCCCCTTGGCCCTTCCTGGGGAAGAGAGGGAGAAAGGCCTCACAACATATACAAGTCCTCTTTCATAGACCAGGATCAAAACTCACTCTGTCAGCACAGGTGGTCTTGATTAGGCCATTGGTACACATCCTATCCACAGCTCCACACAACTGGCTATACAGCACAGTCTATGCTCTATGCCTACAGACTCAACTATATGTTCTGTAGTACATTATTTCTCAATGAATCAAATTATATTTGTATAGCATATTGTGAATATCAGGCGGTCTTCATTAGACCATCGGTCCATATCCTACCAGAGGTTGAAACAGGTTCAGGGAACAGAACCGAAAACCGCAAAATAACAATCAGAACCGGGAACGAAAGTGATCTATACTGTTCTGGAACAGAACAGTTTAGGGAATATTTTTCTAGTCTCACAAAAAACAAACTGCCTATGCAAAACCCTCACTCAGTCACTCATAAACTTTTTCCAGTGTCTGACTGCTAGCTGAAAATCTTTATGTGTGTACGTAGGTGACCCCCTTCTTCTATGCTACCTGCCCATCCCCCTCCAAAGCACAGGCTACTGTAGCCTGTTGATGTTAAAAGCGTGATTCAGAAATTAGGGAGAGAGATTTTTTATTAGAGAAGAATGGATTAACTTTTTCAATGCTACTTAAGGATACTTTAGTTATCATCTTTCACATTGTAAGTCCAAAAATGTAAGACGTAAAAAAATATATATTTATATTTCAGAGGTTTAAAAAGGAACAGAAAGGAACAACATAAACCACCACTTTTTTTGGGATTGGAACTGGTTCAGAACTTGACTTTGCTGGTCGGAAAATTAGAACGGAATGAAAAAAATTATGGTTCTGTTCAGAATGAAACGATTGGAAAATAATTTAGGTTCCAACCCCTGCATCCTACCCACAGCTCTACACAGCTGGTTATACAGCACATTCTATGCTCTCTGCTCTATGCCTAAACTTTGTGTTCTGAAGTACATTATTTCTCAATCAAATTAGCCTATTGTGAATATCAGTTATAGCCACGCAAGCACAGAAAGGTTTAGGGCAGGGGTGGGCAAACTTTTTGGCTCGAGGGCCACATCGGGATTTTGAAATTCAATGGAAGGCCACATTTTATGGGGGACCAATTGTTAAAATCAATTTGCGGGGGCCTCCTGAGTGGCGCAGCAGTCTAAGGCACTGCATCGCAGTGCTTGAGGCATCACTACAGATCCGGGTTTGATCCCAGGCTGTGTCACATGGGCTGGGAAACCCATGAGGTGGCGCACAATTGGCCCAGCTTCGTCTGGGTTAGGAGACGGCTTGACAGGCCGAGATTTCCTTGTCCCATTGCGCTCTAGCAACTCCTGTGGCGAGCCGGGCACATGCACGTTGACACGGTCGCCAGGTGTATGGTGTTTCCTCCGACACATTGATGCGGCTGGTTAAGCGGGCATTGTGTCAAGAAGCAGTGCGGCTTGGCTGGGTCGTGTCATGAGCACGCACGACTCTCGAGTCCGTGCGGGAGTTGCAGCAATGGGACAATTGAATACCATGAAATTGGGGAGAAAAAAGGGGTTAAAAAAAATACAAATATTATATGTATATTTTTTTATGTCTCACGGGCTAGATTGAAGTTCCCGCGTGCCGTACTTTGCCCCCCTTGGTGTAGGGAGACCAACAGACCATGCAGTCTAAGAAGCTGGTAGTAATCATTCACAATCAGCTGACACAGACAGACACTAGGGTAACTTTTCCTTAGGATGGTCAGTATCTGCAGACGGCCCAGGCCCAGTTAGGTCGAGGGTCAGGGTTCTACTCACCGTCCACTGCACCCTGACAGAAGAGGAAGAGAGGATGGTGGGGTTGTGGAGATGGATCACCACATCCCCCAGCTCCCTCTGGATCTGACGATGGTCTACCCCCTGGCTGGTGGGAGGGGTGTCTGAATGGGGACACAGAGAGAGTTTGCTCACTCAGACACTCACTTTGCCCTTGCCAAGCCAGCTGGTTACAATATGAGGACCACTAAGTCTCAGTGTCTCTGACACCAGCTAAATGTGACTCTATCATCAGGTAAAGCTTGTAGAGGAGAGGGTTATCTCACCTTGTGTCCTGACTGCATCAGTGATGGGGCTGGGGTCACTGAGGCCGTAGGCGTTGGCTGCTCTCACCAGAAACAGGTAAACTGCACCTGGCTTGAGGTTCTTCAGGACAAAGGTCTCCATCTTCACGTGGTCAGCCAGAGTCACCCAGCTACTCCCCGACGCGTGACTACACAGATGGAGGAACAATGGTCAATCATTCACAACAGACAAGGTCTTAAAAATGAGTGCATACACAACGCATGCATATATATACAGCCCTGAACACACATAATAGACTCACATCTCGGCCCTGCTAGACTTACCTGAATACCTCGATGACATAGGAGATGGGCGTGGACGCAGCGTTTGGGTTGGATTTCCTAGACTTACCTGAATACCTCGATGACAATGGAGATGGGCGTGGCCCCAGCGTTTGGGTTGGATTTCCTAGACTTACCTGAATACCTCGATGACAATGGAGATGGGCGTGGCCCCAGCGTTTGGGTTGGAATTCCTAGACTTACCTGAATGCTTCGATGACATAGGAGGTGGGCGTGGCCCCAGCATTTGGGTTGGATTTCCAGGACAGAGTGACTGAGGTGCGGCTCACATCAGTCACGTCAGGCTTGGATGGGCCGCTGGGGATCAGGTTAGGGTCTGTGGGTCGACCTGGCTGGACTACTACTCCGAACTCTGCCACACACGAAACAGAGAGGTCAGAGTGGCAATCAAACAATCAAATAAATACCCATTTACTCACAGCAATGACTCCAGAGAGTGAAAGATACAGCTGAAAAGATCATTATGATGTCCATAACCTACCTTCCACCTCCAGGTAAGCCCTCCAGGATGCCTCTCCACTGGGGCTGGACGCCACGCATGTGTAGACGCCTGTATCTCCAAGCTGAGGAGCAGAGACACAGAGACAGTCTAAGAGTGTGTTCATTTGGTGGTGTCTGAGTGGTGGTCTATGAGTGTATGTTGGTGGTGGTGTTACGCTGCCCCCTACCTTAGCGTAGCGGATCTGCAGGGCTCCTGTGTCTATCTGGGTGATGCGGGCCTCCTCGGGGGACACCATCGCCCCGTCTTTCTTCCAGTGAACTGTTGGTGTGGGGGTCCCTGTTGCATGGCAACCCAGGACCACTGTGCTCTCCACAGGTACCGTATGATTGGACGGGCCCTGTCGGATCACGGGAGGGGGGCGGTCCGACACCACTATTCAAAAGAGAGCGGGAGAATGTACTGTTTAATACCAGTTATACTGTGAGAGTAAATAGTTCTCTATCACCCCTTCAAATAGAGAGAGAAATAAAAAATATATAGAAGAGAATGGAAGGGGAGAAAAATCAAGGGCAGATGTGATGTGAGAGATATTGAGGGAAATTGATATGAGGAGAACACAATAGGAGTGATCGGTTGGGGCAGTGGAGGGAATAGAAATCAGATTATCCCAATGCCCAGAGCAACTGGCTAATCACTGGGAAGTAGCAGGAACAGTAGGAGCTGGCAATAGCCAGAGCACCACAGACCAACTAATAACAAATCCCATTTAGACAGCAGTCACGCAGCCATCACTCTCACATTTCACAACATTGTGGAAATAGGGGGGGAAAAGCTCTCCAAAATCAGAGGCAGAGGGAAAAATAATGGTAACACCTTGAAAACCGCCAGAGGTAATGGCAGCAAGTTATTTCCATACAAATATACCTCGCAAACAGGGAGGGAGGAGGGGGAAGGGAGAGGGGAGAGACAGGTAGGCCTATTCACTTGAAGGAAATATAAAGGATAGCAGAGTGAGAAGTCCTACTTGGATTAAACATGCTACATCCTTGTTTCATTTCCATTAAGTGTAATTGAGTGTCGGTGACTCTTATTTGTCCGGTGCGACACCTTGGCAACTGCAGAAAGCTTTATCATCACCATATGATTACCGGTACCCAGAACCAATAGCTACCACTGCTGAAGTCACCTTTATGCACAGACAATGCTTGACGCCTGTACCAGCCTCAGGCAATTATGTGAATTAACATAATATATGTACATAGTGAAGACACACACACACATGCGCACGCATGCTCACACTCAAGTCAGTTTATTATAACCAAGTAGACTTTGCTGGTGGGGATGGTTGCTGTAATTACAGTTGTAGGCCTTTGAGCCAGACTCACCATTTTAATTCAGTTTTTAATAACTGATGCAATTATCAGGATTATTATCATTCGGATCACCAGCATGACATTAGGGAGGAGAACGAAAGGTGTCTGTGTTTAAATATGTGTGTGTGTGTGTGTGTGTGTGTGTGAAAAAATGTGTGTGTGTGAAAATGTGAGTATGTGTGTGTGGGTTTTGGGGGAGGGTTCAGTTTGTAAGGAGGGGATGGGCAGTCTATATGCACTGTGTCACCATGGGAACAGGGGGTTTGGAGTCCAAACGCCTACAGCTGAGGGTTCCTGAATTCACTCCAACAACAATTAGTAACAGTAAGAAACAATGAACCATAGAGGACACATCATCTCAGCAGTCTACAGGAAAGGCTGATCTGCCATGCATCCAGTCAGCAAAGCAGCAAGTAGCTATTCCGCTACACAGTGGGGATTTTTTAGTCATGACATTGGAGGCCACAGATTCTGTATTTTCCAATCATGGAGAGACAACTCAGCCAACCAGGCCAGTGGAGTCAACTTATGTAATGGAAGAGCTTTGGTCAGTTGATTAGAGGAAACCCTTCTCCCCTCCCCTCCCTCCCTCCCTCCCTCCCTCCCTCCCTCCCTCCCTCCCTCCCTCCCTCCCTCCCTCCCTCCCTCACTCACTATCAGTGACCTCCAGCAGGGCCTTGGTGATGACGGAGCCAGCGATGTTGAGGGCCTGACAGCTGTAGTACCCGGCGTCAGAGCGCTGGGCATCTGCGATGGTCAGACTGCCAGTCTGGGACACAGAGAGACGGCTGAAGGGCTGAGGGGGCTGGTAGGAGAATAGCAGGCTCTGGAGGACAGAGAGAAAGAGACAGAGGGGTCTTGAGACTGGAATTACATGTCTATGCTTGAGACATCCACTGGACATGGTGTTATCAATATCCTATATCCTACACTAGGATATGGATCAATAACTTAAACTCTATGCATCTACATTTATAAATTAGATGGACTAGATGGTATCTCACATTGCTGCCCTCCCTCTGCCAGAAGATAGCAGGTTGTGGGTTGCCAGTGGCCTCACACTGGAAGGTGACCGTTCTCCCCACTGCCACCACCTGGTTTCTGGGGCGCATGGCGAACGCTGGGGGCACTGCAGGGGTGGAGAGATGTGGCTTGGTTAACAGGACAAGCCATTGAAAAACTTTGCAAGCATTGCAATATAATAATATAATAAACAACTAAAATCTCATAGAAATAGGATGACATAATGATGATAACTTACCAGTGAAGACTACAAGAGAAGAGAAGAGAAGAGACACAAACACGGGAGATGAATAATGATGGCACATGCAATGGGAAAAGATTATCAGTCAATCATTAAACATTTTCAACACACACTTTGATGAATGAATACATGACTGAGTAAATGAATGGAACAAACAACAACCTGACACACAGTGGGGGCATGAGGCGCAGAAGCTCTGTTTGTGTGCTAGACTACTTCCCCGTCATTAATGGAGGATATGCGTGGTAGGGTGTGTTGACTGAGGCTGGTCTTCGGAGGAGTCGGCTTGTGTGTTTAATGAATGGGACCCCAGTGGGAGAATGCTTTAGTGTGTGTTTGACTGTAAATACATCTCCCTCCCTCTATCTAAATTCCTCAGCACTAGCAAAACACACGTATGTAGTTACTGTGGACATACACACTCTCACACATACACGCTCATTACAGCAATTTACCTTTTACTATTTTATCACTATTACACTACTAATAAAGATAAGTGGACGAGAAAGTCCGGAACACAGAGGGACACATGAGACCATAAAAAAGGACCAAACAGAGGGAGGAGAGAAAGGGAGGACACATACAGGAGAAAGCAGTGTGTTGTTGTTGTTGGATTTGGCTGTGGCCTCTGAACCGGGACTTGACGAATATGTGACCATGTACTTCATAAGAGCCGAGGTCCAGCTCCCAGCATGCCATGCTGTATGGTATAGGAAGTGGAGCGTCCTGCCTGAGTGTGTCGAGCTCAGACCAGACCCCTCTACGTGCTACATACGCAGCCAGCTACAGGCTCCCACCATGTTTCATATACAGTAGTCGTATGTAATTATTTCCATTGACCAAATACTATGCCTCTGGAGAACGCCGTGTTTCCATCACTATGTTTGTCTGTGTAATATTTAGGACCCAGGATCTTGGAGGAAAACATTTCCTTGGCACATGCATGCACACACGCACACAGACACACACAAACACATAACTTTGTTGGAAGTGTTTGAAAGGTTTGGTGTCGTGCTTATAGGTCCACACTGAAAGCCAATGTGATGACCCCTGACATGTAGCTTGTGTTTTATGGAGCTATCTGGGGCCAGAGGCATGAAGTCCCCTGGCAGCCTTATGGGGGACTGGAGGTGGTGCTGAGGGGACACGTGAGCTCTTGTGTTTGGTCAGTTGAATGGGCCAGTAAAAGGTGAAGATAGAGTGTGTATGTGTATTTGCGTTGATGTGTACACAGTGTGTGCCTGTGTGTGTGTCGTGCATCTGTGTGCCCCAGTTTGTCGTGCATGTATGTGCCCCTGTATGTGCCCCT
The DNA here is from genome assembly GCF_013265735.2 of Oncorhynchus mykiss. NCBI lineage: Eukaryota > Metazoa > Chordata > Actinopteri > Salmoniformes > Salmonidae > Oncorhynchus > Oncorhynchus mykiss. Next base: position 23,742,353 of record NC_048576.1, read on the forward strand.
ATGTGTACCCCTGTGTGAGCCCTCGTATGTGTGCCCCCATGTGTGTGCCCCTGTGTGTGTCCCTGTGTGTGTCCCTGTGTGTGCCCCTGTGTGTGTGCCCCTGTGTATGTTCGTGTGTGTGCCCCTGTGTGTGTGTCCCTGTGTGTGCCCCTGTGTGAGCCCCCATGTGTGTGTCCCTGTGTATGTCCCTGTGTGTGCCCCTGTGTGTGTGTCCCTGAGTGTGTGCCCCTGTGTGTGACCCTGTGTGTGCACCCCTGTGTGTGCCCCTGTGCGTGTGCCCCTGTGTGTGTGACCCTGTGTGTGTGTGTATATATTACTATGTGTGCTCAGTAAGGCTGCTGGGACACAGCGTTCCCAACCCTTGAAGACTCATTGGACCTGTTGACTCAAAGGTGTGAAAAGCCTTGCATGTGAGTGTTGGGTTGAGTTACAATGCCAGCCAGTCCTGTTTGGACAGAGTTACAATCCCCCAGTAAACACATAAACCTGAGGGAAAAGAAAGGGAGATGGATTCTACGACTGCTCCATTTGCTGGATTAAGTAAAACAGACACTCGGAGACTCTGGGTGTCGAGCTAGGACTATAGAGCCTTATTGACTGAGAGCTTAATATCTCTGTGAAGGCTGTGGCACACTGTGAGTCTTACTGGAGATAAACAGTGATGTGCATGGAGAGAGAGAGAGAGAGAAAGACAGAAAGGGAAAGAGATGGGGGTGAATGATTGAATGAATGAATGAATGAGGCAGAATAGCCGTAGTGTGAACAGAAAAGGGTGAGAAATGAAGACATGACTGAGGAGGAAATACATTAAAATGCTACAAGATGATCTGGAGTGTTGGCACTAGTTAAAGTGTGATGGACGACCTCAGTAAAAGTGTTAGATGATGGAAACTATGCTAAATAAATAAGAATAAATAAACAACAGAAAAACGGTTTAATTTTTAAATAACAGCTTAGCCTTGGTGTGTTGGGATTGAAAGCAGCTCGACTGGAGTGGGGATCCAATATGCTTTGATTTTCACTACTGATAACGTGGCCTGTCTGCACCAATAACACGGCCAGACTGTTTAAAGAGGAAACAAACCCTAAATCTCCTGCCTTCCCTGTGGATATGTTCAAACACAGCAAGCCCACTAGACTGTTTATGTTTGGGGCAGAAAACAGAGAAACCATGGAGCTATGTTTCATTTATGTCAGTAATTATCTTTTTGTTTTCTCATGATTTGGTTGGGTCTAATTGTGTTGCTGTCCTGGGGCACTGTGGGGTCTGTTTGTGTTTGAGAACAGAGCCCCAGGACAGCAATGCAATTAGATCCAACCAAACCAACCAAATCATGAGAAAACAAAAAGATACAGTGGCTTGCGAAAGTATTCACCCCCTTGGCATTTTTCCTATCTTGTTGCCTTACAACTTGGAAATAAAATAGATTTTTTGGGGGGGTTGTATCATTTGATTTACACAACATGCCTACCACTTTGAAGATGCAAAATATTTTTTATTGTGAGACAGAAAAACCAGAAAACTTGAGTGTGCATAACTATTCAAAATCCATACTTTGTAGAGCCACCTTTTTCAGCAATTACAGCTGCAAGTCTCTTGGGGTGTGTCTCGATAAGCTTGACACATCTAGCCCTGGGATTTTTGCCCATTCTTCAAGGCAAAACTGCTCCAGGTCCTTCAAGTTGGATGGGTTCATGCTGATATACAGCAATCTTTAAGTCATACCTCAGATTCTCAAATGAGATCTGGGCATTGACTAAGCCATTCCAAGATGTTTAAATGTTTCCCCTTGAACCACTCAAATGTTGCTTTAGCAGTATGGTTAGGGTCATTGTCCTGCTGGAGGTGAAGGTGAGCCTCCGTCCCAGTCTCAAATCTCTGGAAGATGAGAACAGGTTTCCCTCAAGGATTTCCCTGTATTTAGCGCTATCCACAATTTCTTAAATTCTGACCAGTTTCCCAGTCCCTGCTGATGAAAAACATCCCCACAGCATGATGCTGCCACCACCATGCTTCACTGTGGGGATGGTGTCCGTAGGGTGCTGAGAGGTGTTGGGTTTGATCCAGACATAGTGTTTTCCTTGAGGGCCAAAAATATCAATTTCAGTCTCATCTGACCAGAGTACCTTCTTCCATATGTTTGGGGAGTATTTTGGCGTACACCAAACGTGTTTGCTTATTTTTTTCATTAAGCAATGGATTTTTTCTGGTCACTCTTCCGTAAAGCCCCGCTCTGAGTGTACGGCTTAAAGTGGTCCTATGGACAGATTTTCCAATCTAAGCTGTGGAGCTTTGCAGCTCCTTCAGGGTAATCTGTTCAAAGTTTCTGATATTTTATTATAACCCAACCCTGATCTGTACTTCTCCACAACTTTGTCCCTGCCCTATTTGGAGAGCTCCTTGGTGTTCATGGTGCCACTTGCTTGGTAATAACCCTTGCTTATTGGTGTTGCAGACTCTGGGGCCTTTCAGAACAGGTATATATACTGAGAACATGTGACACTTAGATTGAACACAGGTGGACATTGTTTAACTAATTATGTGACTTCTGACGGTAATTGGTTGCACCAGATCTTATTTAGGGGCTTCATAGCAAAGGGGATGGATACATAACAACGCACCACTTTTCCGTTTTTTATTTTATTTGATTTTTTAAATTTTTTAACATTTTTATATATCACTTCACCAATTTGACAGAGAGGCAGGCAGGTTTGGTGTAGAGTAGATTCTGTAATTGGAACCATGTCATTTCCCTGCATGGGACTCAGGCTTGTCTTTAATTAAGCCCTGCTCATCCTCACTGTCTGTCTATCTCTCTCTTGCTTTGTGTCACTGGGCCACTGTGTGTGTGTGTGTGTGTGTGTGTGTGTGTGTGTGTGTGTGTGTGTGTGTGTGTGTGTGTGTGTGTGTGTGTGTGTGTGTGTGTGTGTGTGTGTGTGTGTGTGTGTGTGTGTGTGTATGCGCGCGTGTGTGTGTGCGTGCATGTGTCTGTATATGCGTGTGTGTGTGCATTCGTGTACACGCAAGTGTGTGTGAGTAGTCTGGTGTTGGTGCTCATTTCCTGCCATCAGTCCCAGTGCTGTGGTGGTCATTGTGGAAGGGAATCCCTGCTCATAAATGAAACCACTTCCTGGTGCCTCATCAACACTCCCATCGGGGTACCTATTCAGAACTGTTACACGGATCCAGTCATGGTTAGACTATGAGTTGTACGAATAGGGAACAAGGCAACTGATTGCTGCAGAACTGATATGAACTCAAGTTAAGTAAATACAGTTGAAGTCAGAAGTTTACATCCACCTTAGCCAAATACATTTCAACTCAGTTTTTCACAATTCCTGACATTTAATCATAGTAAAAATTCCCCGTCTTAGGTCAGTTTGGATGACCACTTTATTTTAAGAATGTGAAATATCAGAATAATAGGAGAAAGAATGATTTATTTCATCTTATATTTCTTTCATTACATTCCCAGTGGGTCAGAAGTTTACATACACCCAATTAGTATTTGGAAGCATTGCCTTTAAATTGTTTAACTTGGGTCAAACGTTTTGTGTAGCCTTCCACAAGCTTCCCACAACAAGTTGGGTGAATTGTGGCCCATTCCTCCTGACAGAGCTGGTGTAGCTGAATCAGGTTTGTAGACCTCCTTGCTCGCACACACTTTTTCAGTTCTGCCCACAAATTGCCTATAGGATTGAGGTCAGGGATTTGTGATGGCCACTCCAATACCTTGACTTTGTTGTCATTAAGTCATTTTGCCGCAACTTTTGAAGTATACTTAGGGTCATTGTCCATTTGGAAGACCCATTTGCGACCAAGCTTTAACTTCCTGACTGATGTCTTGAGATGTTGCTTCAATAAATCCACATAATGTTCCTCCTCATGATGCCATCTATTTTGTGAAGTGCACCAGTTCCTCCTGCAGCAAAGCACCCCCACAACATGATGCTGCCACCCCTGTGCTTCACGGTTGGGATGGTGTTCTTCGGCTTGCAAGCCTCCCCCTTTTTCCTCCAAACATAACGATGGTCATTATGGCCAAACAGTTCTATTTTTGTTACATCAGACCAGAGGACATTTCTCCAAAAAGTATGATCTTTGTCCCCATGTGCAGTTGCAAACCATAGTCTGGCATTTTTATGGCGGTTTTGGAGCAGTGACTTCTTCCTTGCAGAGAATCCGTTCAGGTTATGTCGATATAGGACTTGTTTTACTGTGGATATAGATACTTTTTTACCTGGGATTGATTTGCAATTTTCGCACCAAAGTACGTTCATTTCTAGGAGACAGAACACGTCTCCTTCCTAAGTGGTATGACGGCTGCATGGTCCCATGGTGTTTATACTTGCGTAATATTGTTTATACAGATGAACGTGGTACCTTCAGGCATTTGGAAATTGCTCCAAAGGATGAACCAGACTTGTGGAGGTCTACTATTTTTTTTCTGAGGTCTTGGATGATTTCTTTAGATTTTCCCATGATGTCAAGCAAAGAGGCACTGAGTTTGAAAGTAGGCCTTGAACCATATCCACAGGTACACCTCCAATTGACTTAAATCATGTCAATTAGCCTATCGGAAGCTTCCAAAGCCATGACATAATTTTCTGGAATTTTCCAAGCTGTTTAAAGGCACAGTCAACTTAGTGTATGTAAACTTCTGACCCACTGGAATTGTGATACAGTGAAATAATCTGTCTGTAAACAATTGTTGGAAAAATGACTTGTGTCATACACAAAGTAGATGTCCTAACTGATTTGCCAAAACTATAGTTTGTTAACAAGAAATTTGTGAAGTGGTTGAAAAACGAGTTTTAATGACTCCAACCTAAGTGTATGTAAACTTCCGACTTCAACTGTACATGACCTCACATTTAACTGATAACCCAACTCAGTCGGTTACTCTGGCAACTGCTTGACTCGACACATGAATGTAAACTGATCCATGCTAAATAAATCAGGGCAGTGGTATGACACTCTTTGGTGTGGGTTAGGTAAGATATCCAACTGCTCTGAGAACAGCTGTCTTCTCCTTCACACTTTAGCTAACGTTTCATGAATGTCAGAGCAACAGCTGCACAGCATAAACACAGTCTGCACACAGTCTGCGGCAGGGTAGCCTAGTGGTTAGAGTGGTGGACTAGTAACCGGAAGGTTGCCAGTTCAAACCCCCGAGCTGACAAGGTACAAACAAATCTGTCGTTCTGCCCCTGAACAGTCATTGAAATAAGAATTTGTTCTTCATTTGTTCTTAACTGACTTGCCTAGTTAAATGAAGGTAAAACATAGTCTGTGCGCTTTCATGTCAAACAGCAGGTGTGACCTGGGTTATGGTTGGTGGAGGTTGTACTGACCGTGTACGGTCAGTGTAGCGGATGCCTCAGCCTTTCCCACCATGTTCTCCACAACACATGTGTAGGAGCCCTCGTCTGACAGTCTTACATCTCGTACGCTCAGGGTGTGGTCCTCTAGGATCTCATACCTGTAGACAGACAGACACATACACACAGTGTGAGAGAAAGGGACTGGGAGATATAACGATGAGACAAAGGAGCTTCACATGATTACACACTGTAATATACCACGCACCTAATTCCATGACCAGACGCGAGCATATGTGTGCATATGAATTTTGATCAGAGTAACAGCGTAATATAAAGGCTGTATAGTACTGCTGGGCAATCCATCCATACCTCCCCTTGGGTAGGTCTGCATCCTCTTTCCTCCAGCGGACAGTGGGGACCGGATCTCCCTGTGCCTCACAGTGGAACTCCACACTCTCATCTGCCAGCACCATAACACTACTGGGCCTCTTCACAAACCCTGGGCGCTCTGAAGAAGGGGGAGATCATCATAATGTGTTTAAAGTTGTGTGATAGACTGACAGTTTTGCTTGGCTCTCCAACCCTTAGAACTTGCAAAATCAAGCTTATATACAAAGCTATTAGATAAGCACCTAAAAACGCTACCGGTACCTGAATACCATTAGCCCCCTGTAACTCTCTCTCCATGGGACGGATGTACCACACCCACATTCCCCCGTGTTTCACCCTCTTTCACCCACTGGGACAGTGGGTGAAAGACTGAAACACATTCATTTATGTGAATGAAAACAACTTAAATCAACTTAAAACTAGTAGGGCTTGTTAAAACTAGGGCCATTTTATTCACATTGGTCCCAGAGCACATTTGAAAACAGATCTGTTTATTCAATACACAGTATTATTCTATTAGCCCTAGAAGTTTTACTAGGCATTGTAAATGTGTGTGGTGTGCCCTGGCGAGTAGCCCAGCCCAGCCTACCCATTCCCGTGATAATATGTCTCAGTCTGCTACAATGGAAGTGTTTGGAGAGGGGGTGGGGTGCTGGTAGAGAGGGGGACAGCATAGGGTGGAGGTGGGGGTGGAGAGGGGAACCAGGCTAGGAGTCAGTGGTCTGGGACACTTGGCAGCAGGAAGAATGAGTGAGAGTGGGGGATGAGGGTGGGGATACAACCTGGTCCAGGACAGCTGGGGGGTGGCAGGGGTCACGGTGGGAAGACAGGGTCACCCTGAGTTTAGGATTCATGAGAAATGCCTTCACAGCTGCAGGGCTGGGGGCCATTGTTATGTAACCTGTTCCATTATTGGATTATGTGCCAGGGAGAAAAACCTTTACCAAGGGGACATGCAGACTCTTTGACCTTCACTGACACAACTAAGACTCACTGAAGGGGGCTGAGAGGAGGGAGAGGGAGACAGACTCTACCAGACAGACAGACAGACAGACAGACAGACAGACAGACAGACAGACAGACAGACAGGGTCTTACCTAGAACAGTCAGTTCTGCAATTTCGCTCTCCCTCTCTCCCACCATATTGGTCCCCACACAAATGTATTTCCCTGCGTCACTCTTCCTGGCGTTGGTGATCATCAGCTTCCCACTGCGGATCTGAAAGATGGAGGGAAGAAAAGTACAAGTTGTAAAGTCATATCTGTAACTAGATACCTATATAAATATAAATAACACCACACTGAATAAGGAAAGTTATGCTTTGAAAGGCTCTCAAAAAGCGATTTGGTGAAATTATTTGTGGTTTAGAAGGCACTAAATCTAGGACAGCTTCTACCCCCAAGCCATACGACTGCTAAATGTTAATCAAATGGCTACCCAAACTGTTTGCATTGACCCCCTTTGGTACGCTGTTGCTACTCACTTTACACCCACCGACATGTACCTCAATTACCTTGACTAACCTGTACCCCCACACATTGACTCGGTACCGGTACCCCCTGTATACAGGCTCTGGGTTGTTATTTTATTGTGGTACGTTGTATTTAAATGTTTTTTTTAATTAAAAAAATTAGCAAATATTTTCTTCATTACTTAAAAAAACAAAACTCTGAATTGTTGGTTAAGGGCTTGTAATAAGCATTTCACTGTAAGGTCTACTACACCTGTTGTATTCGACGCAAGTGACAAATATTGATTTGATTTGACATTATTACAGAGCAGTGGTCACCACCTTTTCTGAGTCAAGATCAAAGCAAAAAGCAAGTCCACAACAAGCCGAGATCTATTGCTCAGATTTATTACAAATAATATAACTTAAAAAACATGCAACATTTTAACCTATTAAAAACAGTTATTTAGCAATGTTTGTGCAGTCGACTATATGCCCAATGCATTATCACTGCATACTGTCTATGCTTGAATTGCAAAAAAAGTTGTTCTTCTCAGACCATTTCGAAATAATACTTCAAAATGTTTGGTACATGATCACACTGGTAATAGATTACAGTAATTTGTTGTATTACTTGTGAGGCACAGCTGAGTGAGCATAATCATTAGCATTTTTTATTTTACTGGACTGATGGCCTGCATCTGATGGTCAGTCTGAGTGGTGGGACGGAGCAGAAGTAACCCTGCCTCTCACCCATCTCAGTCCCCCCGCTCTCCTTCCCTCCACCGAGAAAAGGGGACACAGTCTTCCAGCTGATGACAAAACTCAAGTCGCACTACATTATTTCTGTCTCATGCACCATGTTTGTTACAGAAATGTTTGGTGATCGACTATGAAGACCTTGGAGATGGCGATCAACCAGTTGGTGACCACTGCTATAGAGCCCAGACAAAGATCTGGTAGGTTTAAGGCAACAGTTTTAAGAAGTAAACAGGGTGCATTCCCAGCTGCCTCTGCTGGCTGGCTGTGTGGCAGGGAGGGCAGTGCCTGACAGGTTGTTTTCCACTGAAAGAGGAAGCAGTGAGCCCACAACATCTCAGGCCTCAGAGAACACTGCTACAGCACCAGCCTAGAGATCCTGTACTGTGACATGCAGCAGGATTGTTGTAATGGGAAATAACTTTGGATGGTTGGGTTGGAGAATTATGTTAGTTTCAAAGAAGGACCTATGTGCAGAAAATATGGAATCAGGGTTTCTGCAAACATAACTGATAAGTAAAAACCAAATCATGCATCAGAAATGTTCAAATAACATTAAAATGTCTTGAAAGAGGGATTGCTATTCAAACACTAGGGTGAGGATGGGTGAAGGAAAACCTTTCTATAGTCCCTGCCTCTTGTTTCCCAGTGGTAAAGTGCAGTGTAGAGTGACGTTGGTTAGTGAGTGGAGAGGTATCATAAGGCACCAGAGCCTGTCAGAGAGGAGGGAAGTGGAGGAGTCCTGATGTGGCCAGGCCAGTAGGTTACAACTTCTTGTATGTAAACCATGCTGGGAAGACCAGCCAAGCAGTCATAGCTAATCTACTCACAGCCTGATTTACAGCAGACTAGCTCCAGACCCTTCTCTGCCTCATACACAAATACTAACCCTCTTCACCACCTCTTGTCCCCCCTTGCCCCTCTCGCCCTCACAATACCTGCAACCTGCTGACAGGAGGCTGACCTTCCCTCTTCACACTGACATATTCTCCCAGACCATAAAAGTAATCATGTGTTACACAGGGAGAGCAGGAGGAGAAGAGTGGTAGAGGAGAAGATGGGAGAGGAGAGGGAGGAGGGGGTTGAGAGGGGAGAGGATAGGGAGGAACGGGATAGGAGGAGAGAGGAACGCTCTGTCACGCTCTGGCTAAAAATACTTGAATCAGTTATAGAACCCATTGCCCTTCATGGTTGTGAGGTCTAGGGTCTGCTCACCAACCAAGAATTAACAAAATGGGACAAACATCAAATTGAGACTCTGCATGCAGAATTCTGCAAAAATATCCTCTGTGTACATGGTAAAACACCAAATAATGCACGCAGAGCAGTATTAGGCCAACAACCGCTAATTATCAAAATCCAGAAAAGAGCTTCTAAATTCTACAACCACCTAGAAGGAGGCAATTCGCAAACCTTCCATAACAAAGCCATCACCTACAGAGAGAATAACCTGAGAAGCTGGTCCTAGGGCTCTGTTCACAAACACAAAAAGACCCCACAGAGCCCCAGGACAGCAATACAATTAGACCAAACCAAATCATGAGAAAACAAAAAGATAATTACTTGACACATTGGAAATAATTAACAAAAAACAGAGCAAACTAGAATGCTATTTGGCCCTAAACAGAGAGTAAACAGTGGCAGAAAACCTGACCACTGTGACTGACCCAAACTTAAGGAAAGCGTTGACAATGTACAGACTCAGTGAGCATAGCCTTGCTATTGAGAAAGGCCACCGTAGGCAGACCTGGCTCTCAAAAGAATACACTTTCACTATTTGCACATCGTTATAACACTGTATATATACATAATATGACATTTGAAATGTCTTTATTCTTTTGAAACTTCTGTGAGTGTATCTACTTCACTTGCATTGGCAATGTTAACATACGTTTCCCATGGCAATAAAGCCCTTAAATTGAATTGGAAGGGGAGAGGAGGGGGAGGAAGGGGAGAGGAGGGGGGGAAGGGGATAGGAGTGGATAGGGGGGGATAAGAGGGGAGAGGGAGATGAGGGGGAGAGGAGAGGAGGGGGGAGAGCAGGGGAGAGGAAGGGGCAGAGGAAGGGAGATGAGGGGAGAGGGCAGTGGCCAGGTTTCAAATCCCAGAGGTCTCAGAGGTCACTGGGCCAGGACCTGTTTCATGTTCCACCCCCTGTGGTGTTGGCAACTTTTAAAGTGTCATCACATTACCCTGCATTTATTGGGGGACAAAGGTCATAGGAGTGTGATACATTCAGTATGAGTGAGTGAGTGTGAGGATGATGTTAAAGAGTTTAAGTACAGCCAATTGGAATTTTTGGTTTGTATATTTGATCATTTCATTGAGGATACCACCACAGGCCTTTTTGGGTTGGAGGGATTGCATTTTGTCCTGTAATTCATTCAATGTCATTTGAGAATCCAGTGGGTTCTGGTAGTCTTTAATAGTTGATTCTAAGATGTGTATTTGATCATGTATAATGTTTTTGATGTTTGATCTTTGCTATAGAGCCAAAAAGATTGGAAAAGTGGCTTACCCATACATCACCATTTTGGATAGATAACTCTTCATGTTGTTGTTTGTTTAGTGTTTTCCAATTTTCCCAGAAGTGGTTAGAGCCTATGAATTACTCAATTACATTGAGATGAATTCTGATGTACTGTTCCTTCTTTTTCTGTAGTGTTTTTCTGTATTGGTTTAGTGATTCACCATAGTGAAGGTGTAGGCTCAGGTTCTGTTACTCTATGTTTTAGGTTGGATAGGTTTCTCAATTTCTTTCTTAGGTTTCTGGCTTATTCATCAAACCATTTGTCCTTGTTGTTCATTGTCTTCGATTTTCTGCTTGAAATTTTTAGATTTGATAGGGAAGCTGAGAGGTCAAATATACTGTTTAGGTTTTCTACAGCCAAGTTTACACCTTGAATATTACAGTGAAATGTTTTGTCCAGGATGTTATCTAAAAGGGATTGAATTTGTTGTTGCCTAATTGTTTTTTGGTATGTTTCCACACAACTTTCCTTCCCTCTATAGCATTTCTTAATATTATTCAGTTCATTTGGCTTTGATGCCTCATGATTGAGTATTGCTCTGTTCAAGGAGAGTGTGATGTTGCTGTGATCTGATAGGGTGTATCAGTGGGCTGACTGTGAACGCTCTGAGAGACTCAAGGGTAGAGGTCAGTGATAAAGTAGTCTACAGTACTGCTGCCAAGAGATGAGCTATACTGAAGGTGTACCTACCGAGTCACCTCGAAGCCTACCATTGACTATGTACATACCCAGTATGTGACAGAGCTGCAAGAGTTGTGACCTGTTTTTGTTGGTTATGTTGTCGTAGTTGTGCCTAAGTGGGCATATGGGGGAGGGAATGCTGTCGCCTCCAGGTAGGTATTTGTCCCCCTGTGTTCTGAGGGTGTCAGGTTATTGTCCAGTTCTTGCATTTAAATCGCCACAGACTAGTACATGTCCCTGTGCCTGGAAATGATTGATTTCCCCCTCCAGGACGAAGAAGCTGTCTTCAATTAACTATGGGGATTCTAGTAGTGGGATATTGGTAGCACACAGGAGGACATTTTTCTATGTTGAGATAATTTCCTTTTGAATTTCTAGCCAAATGTTCCTGTTTTTATTCATTAAATAGAGTGAGTTAGGTCTGCTCTATACCAAATTAGCATACCCCCTGAGTCCCTTCCCTGTTTCACACCTGGTAGATTGGTGAATGGGACTACTCGCTCTCTTAAAGTCAGATCCACAACAACACCAGCAAATACATCACTCCTGTCCTCCTCCTCTCTCCTATCCCTCTCTCTCGCTCTCATCCTTCCATTCCTGCGTTCCCCTCTATTTATGCATCTGCCACATCACCACCCAACCTGACCCCACTACGGTCAATATAGGGTGTTATATGATGTTATGCCACAGTATGGTACTCTATCTAGAAGTACTCCTGTTTTTATTTATTTTATTTAACCAGGAAGGGCTCATTGAGATTAAAATCTATTTTTCAAGAGCGCCCTGGCCAAGATAGGCAGCACCAAGTCATTACAAAAAAATGACGGACAGACAACATGAAAAACTACAAGTAATCTAGTAGAAACCATTGAATTCACAAGAGTATAAAACAGCAAATTAAAAACATTAACAGGTCAGGGAATCAGCCTCAGAATCCTTCATCAGTGATTTAAAAACACCAATTGGGACAAGTTCTTACAGTTTAAAAGTGTTTTGTAATATGTTCCAAGACGATGGCGCAGAGTACATAAAAGCCCTTTTACCAAATTCAGTTCGGACATTTGGAACAGTTAGCAGGATGAAGGTAAGCGAACAAAGAGAGTACCCACCACATTCCTGAACAATAAAAATGCTCAAATAGAAAGGTAGTAAACCCAAAATGGCTTTGTAAATAAAAATATACCAGTGCCTGAGTCTACGAGTGACTAGAGAAGGCCAGCCTACCCTGGTATACAAAGTGCAGTGGTGCGTGAGGGTTTTGCAGTTTAAAATACATCTCAAAGTGCCATGGTAAAGGGTGTCAATTGATCTCAAACACTGAGTGGAAGCATTCATATATAAAATATCCCCATAGTCTAGTAAAGGCATGTTGATGCATTGTTCTACACCACTGGCCACTTGTCCAATGCCCACCCACTCAAAACCTTCCCCCAAACGTCCTTCACCCCATTACTTCAAGCTTGGCCACAACAGACCTCCAGAACTCGCCGTGGTTTAAGAAACAACAACAACTTTGGGAGTGGATGTTGTGTTAGAAACAGAGTACAAACACAACACTCCATCACCAGCACTGTGTTGTTTACAGGGCCTGAGGACTCATTAGGACAGTCTTATCTGCAGGCCCATTAGTCCAATGAGCCGAGCTATAGCTATGAGGCAGAAACCAAGCTGGCCTTCTGTTTACACACTGAGCCAGTACACCATGGAAAACCACATGCGCTATAGGGACTGGGGCCAACATGGCTTCCCTGACTTGACACTACAAGACCTTAGTTGATTTTGACTTCGTATTTTATTTTATATACTGTAGGTAGATGGGTGTTGGTCCTCATGATATCCTGGACATAAATCAGGAGAAAAGAGGGAAGTAAAAAGCCAACACAGCCTTTGTATTTCCTTCAGAAGGCCCTCTCTCTCTCCTCCACCTCCCTCTTGTTGGTGTAGAGGAGAGCTGCTCTGTCCATTGGAGTCCCTCAGAGACAGACTAACTGTCAATCCGGAGGAGGATAAGCCTTGGATCCCAACTAACAAGTCCCCTATACAGACAAACAAGCAAACAAACATGCTTGCATACACACACCCTCCCCTGATTCCTTTTCACGCTTCCCCAGATAGCCTTTGTTCCAAATAGACATTGATTGGCCAAACCACAGTGCAATATGATTTCATTATGTTTGTCAAATAGATGATGCACTTGTTTCTCTTCATTATGCCACACGTCTGCCAACAGAGACACTGATCTTCCTGGAGCTCCGCCAGCAAGCAGTGGGCCGTGTTTGTGCACGTGCATATGTGTGTGTGTGTGTGTGTGTGTGTGTGTGTGTGTGTGTGTGTGTGTCGTGCAGGCCCAGCGCAGTGCAGTGTATGCTCTAGTGTGCTCCGAGGTTAACGGAGCTTGTCTCTTACCGTGATGCGCTCATCCCTGTCATTGATGTTGGTACCGTCTTTCCTCCATGAGATGGTGGGCTCAGGATGCCCACGGGGGGGTTGGCACTCCAGTACGGCAGGTTCCCCCGCCGCCACCATCACATCCGCTGGGTTCTGTCTAAAGTCATCACGCAGTACTGTGGAACAGAAGAGAGGAGGGGTTCATGGCCTGTTAGCATTGCAGGTTGAAATGAAACAGAAAAAAAAGGCACCAGAAAATGTTTCTCTTATGCACCAATGGACAGGGTATACGTGTCAAATATTCGAGACTATAATGACCAGACTCTCGATGTGTAATGACAAAACTCTGAAGTCTGAGCAGAGGCAGTCAATCATGTCCATCACAGATAGATAGAGTCTTGAGGTATCTGGACATGATATAATGCTATAGTGTAAAGTGGTCTCGGGGGCTGGGCCAAATCCCTGATGTGCTTTAGTGGTATAGGACTACCACTCTCTCTGTCTGATTAGACTAGCTCTCTCCCACTTGCCGCTCCACTGTCACTCTCCACTCCAACCCTGAGGGAACGTACAAACACACAAGCAAACATTTGCATCACAATTCCATTTACGACTCCCATGAACTTTGTTTAAAGTGTGAGGTAAGCACAAACAAAATACAACCTCCCCAGTTAATGTTTCCATACCATGTTTGCCCATCAAACACTTCAAGAGAGATAGGTGGATATTTCGCAAGAGCCATTAACAAGCCAGCTAGGTGAAAAACACACACTCAACATCTTCAAAGGTTTAAGGACCATTAATGCAACATCTCGATACATTATACATAGGGCTGCAAAGGGAGGGTATATTACTGGAAACTTTAAAAGTTTACCAGTAACCTTCCCGAATTTTGGTATCATTCAAGTATTTTATGCAATCTATGACAAGACATCTAGCATCCCTTTTGGGTACTTCAGATTATCAAAGGTGTCTTTAATTATCTCTGGCCCTCTGTGTGGCTTTATCACATGTAAAATACATGAAATAACATGATTTTCAAAGAAAAAATGTAATGACAAAGCTGTAAAACATTATCTTAAATATAAACCATCAACTTAGTGAATAACGTTGGTGTTCAATATGAGGGTTTCAGCATGAAATATCATTTACTTGCACATTTTATTAATTTTACCATGTCAGTATGCATTTGTTGTCAATGTTTCTGCCTCAAACAGTTGTGAAAAAAGTCAATAGTTGGAAGAGTTGCAGAGTTAACTGAAAATAATGCAATTTTTGATTAGATTATTTTCTGTTGAACCATATAGTCTATCTACTAGAAACTCGTGGACAATATGGACGCAGATATAAAAATGAATACTCTATATGAATAAAACAAGTTTTATTAAAGTATAAATTACTTAAGTTACGATAGATTGCCGTAGATTTTCTGTTAATTACCTAAATTGCTGAAGATTCCTGTAACTTTGGTAAACTATCGGTAGCTTTGCAACCCTAATCACACTAATCACACAGCAATAACAGCCTGACACAATTACAGTGTAATGGTAGTTAGCGAATATATATGGCTGTGGAGGGGAGTGGTAATGGTATCATACGTATGTGTGAGGTACTGTTTTGACTACTGAGACAATGAGTTACTGTAGCTACTGTATCTACTCCTGGTGATATTTAGACACTGATTGGACTTGAAGAAGGGATGAACATACTGGCGTACTGACCTAGCTAACAGAGGCCTAGAGAAGAGATGGGAAAATAAGAGAAAAGATGGGAAGAGAAGAGAAGAGAAGACAAAAGAAGAAAGGAGACGAGTAGAACAAATAGAGCAGCTATTTCAGCCCAGTCCAGGATGTTTCAGTCAATCCCAGAGTCCCAGTCATTGTCCTCCCAGCCCGTTGTGGATGAATGTACAGCGAGTTAGCGACTACACCCTGAGGGACATCATGCTCTCATAAATTGGAGAAATTGTCCCTCCCTTCTCCGCAGCTCTTTTCATTCTATAGAGAGCAACAGTAATGGTGTCATTTTGTAGGCACTAACTCCGCTATGGTTCATTGGACAAAGCCTATAGGAAAATTAATGCAGTTTTTGTATGCTTGTTGGATAAATGCCGAAAATAAGTTATGTGGTAAACACAGGCCTAAGAGATACTATATGTTTTGTTCTATGAGATAATCTTCATCAGTTCATCAGTCACCCTTTGTGAATTTTGAAGCATTTACTTCATTTAAAAAAGCACATAAAGGCTTCATAATGCATAAAGGTCATGTTAACTGACTGATATTATCTCATAGAACAAAATGTATAAGATCTGTTAACGTCAGAACTTATTTTCAGCGTTTATCCCAAAACCCTAATCTTTCCCCGTTCATTTTCCCCATAGGAATGGCTGAACAAACCAGATGTATCTTATTTCCAGGTTTTAGGACTACAAGCTGGCAGGCTCTATTCCCAATACAGTTAATGATCCCAGCATTTAATCAACACTGTCTCCCCAAACCAGATTACATTACATTACATTTCACTGCATAGATTACATTGCAGCACATTACATTACCCTACATTTCAGTACCAGGCACTGTATTTTATTTCATTACACAATATGACATTATGTTACATTGTACTGTATTGTAAGACATTCCTCTGTGTCTAGGTTGAATTTGTGTGCACACTCAAAAGTGAATGTCTTGCAGCTAAAAAATGAATTTTACATGAACTCATCACAAAAAAACTTTCTAGAGTCTTCCAGAATGTCTAACTGTCATATTTAACAGTTGGTGGTTATCAAGGGAACATGCATGTTGTAAAAGCCATGTAAGTCCATCTATGCAAACCACCAGTGATGTATGCAAATGAGAGTAATCACAGAATTGCCTGACATTTGGGTATGAATAGAATTTGCATACTCACTCACGTTGCTTGTGACGCTACACCCTTATCGGTGCAGCAAAATTATGTAGGTCTGTCAAAATAGACTATAATGTTAGTGGCCACGGGAGCCTGATGACAAATACATGTGTGACATCATAATTATAGCAGCTAGAGTCCCACTGAATAACAGAGTGTTTACCTGAGACTACTGAATGGAATGCTGTTTACCATTTTTACTAGAATGATTTGCTATTGATTCTTCTAGGTCAAATTCTCAGTTATCTGTCACTGCTATTTTTTACTGTAGCTGTGAAGGCAAATTCAGTTTAGCGTAGCTCTAAGAGCAACAACACTGACCGAGGGGGTAATTACATTAGGGTGAAGTACACTTTGGACCTCTGACATTTACAGCCCCAAGCCCAGACAGACAACACTTCTTTTTTGGACTCACACTCCACAGCCAAAAGGGATAATCCAGTACTTCTGTATAATTTTTTGGACAGTAGTTCTGAAAGTTGCGCTCACAAGCCAAAACTGGTCCCTGAAAATTGGGTACTACCTCATACTGCACATTGACACATCCAGCCCATTGTGCGAAGTTTCAAAAATACTTAGACGTTGCCAAAGTTCCAGAGCATGTCTTTAACCTCCCAAATCACAGGTTTGATGTCTTCATTATTAGTCTACAATGTAGAAATACCAAGAGTGTGCAAAGCTGTCTTCAAGGCAAAGGGTGGCTACTTTGAAGATTCTCAAATATAAATATATTTTGAAATTATTTAACACTTTTTTGGTTACTACATGTTTCCATATGTGTTATTTCAGAGTTTTGATGTCTTCATTATTAGTCTACAATGTAGAAATGCCAAGAGTGTGCAAAGCTGTCATCAAGGCAAAGGGTGGCTACTTTGAAGAATCTCAAATATAAAATATAGAATTTTATTTGTTTAACACTTTTTTGGTTACTACATGATTCCATATGTGTTTATTTCATAGTGTTGATGTCTTCACTATTATTCTACAATGTAGAAAATAGTACAAATAAAGAAAAACCCTTGAATGAGTTGGTGTGTCCAAACTTTTGACTGGTACTGTATGTTAACTTAGGGAATGAGGGATATTGGGTAAAGCTGCTGAGACGTCATATTAGAAGACCATGGCTGGCAGTCTTGTCGGTGTGTCCTAATGGCTGTGACAGTAATGAAGACGGGGAGCTGCTACCACACAGCAGTGCAAACTAGCCCAGACAGGAGAGACTAAGCTCAGAGAACACTGAGCTCTGCCGGGAGAAAATGGAAAACTACCACCGCAATTCCTCAACTCTCCACATGTGAAGCACAGGCTGAACTGGATACAAAGAAAACTCACATCTCCCCCAAAATGGCAGGCAGAATGGTCAGTTTTCCAGTCATGGGCCACAGACAATCCTTTCCTGTCTCCTCTGGCTGCCAGCTCCCAGCAGCATCACAAGGAACACAGATGTGATTAGTGGGACAGGACTCCAGACCCCACAACATGCTCCAAAATGTACACTGGTGTAATCTTAGATCTAGACACACTAGCAGGGCCCCTGCTGACATTGGAAATGGGAGAAAATGAGATGCAGTGAATGTAGATGGCAAAGACAGAGATGGCGAGAGAGAGGTAAAGACAGAGATGGTGAGAGAGAGGTAAAGACAGAGATGGCGAGAGAGAGGTAAAGACAGAGATGGCGAGAGAGAGGTAAAGATAGAGATGGAGAGAGAGAGGTAAAGACAGAGATGGCGAGAGAGAGGTAAAGACAGAGATGACGAAAGAGAGGTAAAGACAGAGATGGCGAGAGAGAGGTAAAGACAGAGATGACGAGAGAGAGGTAAAGACAGAGATGGCGAGAGAGAGGTAAAGACAGATGGCGAGAGAGAGGTAAAGACAGAGATGGCGAAAGAGAGGTAAAGAGAGAGATGGAGAGGGGGATGGACGGATGGATTGAGACCATCGGAAAATAAGAGGGAGGGAAATAGAAAGAGAGAAAATTAGAGAGCACGAGATAGAGAGAAAATGAGAGCAAAACAAAAATAGAGAGAGAATGAGACAGAGACCGAGAGAACTATAGAGAGTGCGAGAGGGGAATATTTTTGCATCTCTCTTTACGTATCCCTGAGCAGACTCCTGCTCCTGATGAAGCATCTAAATTGTGCTAATTTGGCCTGCGTACCAGCCAACTCTTTCCAACATTACCAGTCATAAATAACACAGGATTAAACCCTGAACACGCCAGGCCAGGGGAGCCCAGCCAACAGAACAGGGAGAGAGAGAGAGCAGAGCACAGCGCTCAGCCTCACGGAAAGCAAACACGAAACAATGAGAAGTACAGCATGGGTAATCACTCCCAGATGGCCCCAGCTCTCTCCTCTCAGGCAGACCGCCTCGCTGGAGGGTGAGATGCCTGATGAGCAGCGTGGACATGGGAGAACAAATTGGGATGACCCTCTAATTGGATACATTTTGGCCTGACTCTTTCGGTCTCACGTGTGATCACCCCGGCCCCTCTGATCTGAACCAGCGACCAAGGAGAACACTGGCTGACTACAGGCAGTCTAAAGGCCTGCACATGACTGACCTGCTGGATAGCTTATTGGCTAAGTGACTGGGGCCTGATGAGAAACAGCTGTTCCCAAGTTGCATGATAAAAGGCATGCCTTGTGGGACACAAAAACATGGCTGCATTTAGTTGAGACAGGAACAAAAACTGAACCATGAGAACTCTAGGTAGCCTAGCGGTTAAGAGTGTTGGGAAAGTAACCGAAAAGTTGCTGGTTAGAATCCCAGAGCCGTCAAGTTGGACAAAACCCTAACAACAACTGCTTCCCAAGTGCTGATGATGTCGATTAATGCAGCCCCCCGCACCTCTCTGATTCAGAAGGGATGGGTTACATGTGGAAGTTGTGCAACTACTAGGTATCACTTTCCCCTTCGCATTCTGTGTAAAGAGTCTCCTAGCCTCGAAGTGTTGTAAAAGCATGATTAGTTAGCGCACAAACAACCTGGTGGAACTGATGTTTTAAAGCATTGTTGTTAAAGTAACTGTTCAGTGTTTCCAGATATCTATGATACATTACCTATAATTAATTGCAATATGAGTTAAATGGTAGTTAAATAGGTTGAAAACAGCTTTTATGTGTTGGAATGGTGTGGTTTGGGCAAACTGGTCATTAAAATTATTAATGAGAGTAGACTGCTGATTGGCCAGCTCATCCTACTCAGTAGGATGACATCATCCTTTTTCCATCACCATTTTTTAAATGGTCTGTTTGAGATGGGGTTTTTGAAGTGAGTTTTCTCAAATGTATGTTTTACGAGTATAGGTATGTTTTACGAGTATACAGTGCCTTGCGAAAGTATTCGGCCCCCTTGAACTTTGCGACCTTTTGCCACATTTCAGGCTTCAAACATAAAGATATAAAACTGTATTTTTTTGTGAAGAATCAACAACAAGTGGGACACAATCATGAAGTGGAACGACATTTATTGGATAATTCAAACTTTTTTAACAAATCAAAAACTGAAAAATTGGGCGTGCAAAATTATTCAGCCCCTTTACTTTCAGTGCAGCAAACTCTCTCCAGAAGTTCAGTGAGGATCTCTGAATGATCCAATGTTGACCTAAATGACTAATGATGATAAATACAATCCACCTGTGTGTAATCAAGTCTCCGTATAAATGCACCTGCACTGTGATAGTCTCAGAGGTCCGTTAAAAGCGCAGAGAGCATCATGAAGAACAAGGAACACACCAGGCAGGTCCGAGATACTGTTGTGAAGAAGTTTAAAGCCGGATTTGGATACAAAAAGATTTCCCAAGCTTTAAACATCCCAAGGAGCACTGTGCAAGCGATAATATTGAAATGGAAGGAGTATCAAACCACTGCAAATCTACCAAGACCTGGCCGTCCCTCTAAACTTTCAGCTCATACAAGGAGAAGACTGATCAGAGATGCAGCCAAGAGGCCCATGATCACTCTGGATGAACTGCAGAGATCTACAGCTGAGGTGGGAGACTCTTTCCATAGGACAACAATCAGTCGTATATTGCACAAATCTGGCCTTTATGGAAGAGTGGCAAGAAGAAAGCCATTTCTTAAAGATATCCATAAAAAGTGTTGTTTAAAGTTTGCCACAAGCCACCTGGGAGACACACCAAACATGTGGAAGAAGGTGCTCTGGTCAGATGAAACCAAAATTAAACTTTTTGTTAACAATGCAAAACGTTATGTTTGGCGTAAAAGCAACACAGCTGAACACACCATCCCCACTGTCAAACATGGTGGTGGCAGCATCATGGTTTGGGCCTGCTTTTCTTCAGCAGGGACAGGGAAGATGGTTAAAATTGATGGGAAGATGGATGGAGCCAAATACAGGACCATTCTGGAAGAAAACCTGATGGAGTCTGCAAAAGACCTGAGACTGGGATGGAGATTTGCAATGGAATGGTTCAAAAATAAACATATCCAGGTGTTAGAATGGCCAAGTCAAAGTCCAGACCTGAATCCAATCGAGAATCTGTGGAAAGAACTGAAAACTGCTGTTCACAAATGCTCTCCATCCAACCTCACTGAGCTCGAGCTGTTTTGCAAGGAGGAATGGGAAAAAATTTCAGTCTCTCGATGTGCAAAACTGATAGAGACATACCCCAAGCGACTTACAGCTGAAATCACAGCAAAAGGTGGCGCTACAAAGTATTAACTTAAGAGGGCTGAATAATTTTGCACGCCCAATTTTTCAGTTTTTGATTTGTTAAAAAAGTTTGAAATATCCAATAAATGTCGTTCCACTTCATGATTGTGTCCCGCTTGAAAAAATACAGTTTTATATCTTTATGTTTGAAGCCTGATATGTGGCAAAAGGTCGCAAAGTTCAAGGGGGCCGAATACTTTCGCAAGGCACTGTAGGACAACATTATTAACAAAATATTAACTTTTAAAAGTTACATTTTCACTGGACAGTTACTTTAAGTTGCTAAGAACATTAGGTGATTTTGCAGGATAATCCACATGCACACACACGCGCACACACACCACACAATCTGCTAAACTAGTTTTCTCCCTCTCTTTCTCACTCTTCTCCACATCCTCCCTCTTCCTTATATCACATTGGCTCTCCCTCTCATCCATCAGCCCCACGTAATTCCTCCTCTGCAGTATTTTTGTAAAGTAATCCTGACAGTCTCTCTCCTTGAACCAGTGTACCTGACACCGCTTTCTACTCTTAAATCCTCCAAAACAGCAGGCTCCATATTACAACCTCTACTGGCATGCAGAAATAGAGGGAGATAAAGGAGGGAGAGAATGAGGGAGAGGGTTGACGGGGAGGGAGAAAGAAAGGGAGAGGGAGAGAGATAGAGAAACAGAGAGGAAAACCGATGGAATGGGAGCAGAGGGAGAGCTCAGTGACTGTGCGTTCGTGGAGCTCTGTGCTCTGCAAGGAGCGCTAACATATTTAAGCTATCCCAGCTAGCCTGCCCTGCAGGCCTGTCCGTGGAGCTGAACCCTGCACCTCCTACTCTCTCCCTCCCTCTCGCCATCTGATCCCTCGCTCCAGAGCAGAATCCCACAGCCCACTTCAAAGGCGGAGCCCCCTGGACACGGTGTCTTAACCCTGGATTTGATTCTGTCTGACTGCTGTGCCCGATGGAGCCTCTCTTTCTCTCCTCTTCACTCCCAGCCTGAGGATAGAGCAGGAGCATGCTCACTGCAGCAGTAATCCTCTCAACACAGGCAGACAGGGTACACTGTGGCCCTGCAGGGGCCCACACCACAAAGCACAGTCCCTCATCATCCCAATACATCCGAGCATGTGTTAGCCAGAGGGGCCAAGGGGTAACCTAACCACTAAACACAGCCCGCCCTAATCCTGCCTCTTCCCTCCATTTTGTCTTCTCTATCCTTTTCCTGTGAATGCCGACCTTCTGTGAAACTGGTTGCACCATTTTGTTCAAACTATTTGGTCATGTCTTTGTAGGTATGGTTAGAAAAACTTGACACTACCTTCTCTCATCCTTGTTTCAATTAGGCTATCACTCCAAGTTGGAATACTTTATAATTACAGTAAGTTGTAGGTTAAAAGACAGCGGCTGCCAATAGTAGTTGTGGTTCTCCAACCACCTAGAGTGTGACTGTGTGATGGTGAGCAGAGCCTGGGTTTAGGGCCAGGAGTCACTACCTCAAACAGCCTTGTCATACAATGGGCAGCCAGCCACACTGAGATTCCGTTAGAAATGAATGAGCTACCCCCCAGTGCACACGCTGGGCAAGGAGGCCTATATAAATACATACAGATTACAGAACACACACACACACCTGCTGGTCATGCAACACTTGGTAGAGACCTCAAAGAACATTAGGGCGGAACCATTTGGCCCATCAAGCAGGAGTTTGTGTACACTATCTATCCTCTTCCAGTCTGTGGAGAAAACAGATATCGGCCACTCTGGACCAATTGCATTACAGTCTTTGTCCAACTATATGGAGTTGATTTTGTAATACAGTCAAATATTAACATTGATCTAGTGTACCCTGCTGTCAACCAAGCTGCCATGTAAGATGACTTCACCAGACTTCACCAGGCCTTAAATAGAGAGGTGATAACTTGCTATGTTATAATAACCTAATTTTACCACCTTGTTAGTTAAAAGCACTGACACTTCAACAAAAGGGAATGGAGAGCCTGTCTTCCCTGTTTCTACAGTGTACTGTTCCCTGTGTCTTCCCTGTGTCTAAAGTGTACTGTTCCCTGTGTCTTCCCTGTGTCTATAGTGTACTGTTCCCCGTGTCTTCCCTGTGTCTAAAGTGTACTGTTCCCTGTGTCTTCCCTGTGTCTATAGTGTACTGTTCCTTGTGTCGTCCCTATGTCTATAGTGTACTGTTCCCTGTGTCTATAGTGTACTGCTCCCTGTGTCTTCCCTGTGTCTATATGGACTGTTCCCCGTGTCTTCCCTGTGTCTATAGTGTACTGTTCCCCGTGTCTTCCCTGTGTCTATAGTGTACTGTTCTCCGTGTCTTCCCTGTGTCTATACTGTACTGTTCCGTGTGTCTTCCCTGTGTCTATAGTGTACTGTTCCCCGTGTCTTCACTGTGTCTATAGTGTATTGTTCCCTGTGTCTTCACTGTGTCTATAGTGTATTGTTCCCCGTGTCTTCCCTGTGTCTATAGTGTACTGTTCCTTGTGTCTTCCCTGTGTCTATAGTGTACTGTTCCCTGTGTCTATAGTGTACTGTTCCCCGTGTCTTCCCTGTGTCTATAGTGTACTGTTCCCTGTGTATTCACTGTGTCTATAGTGTACTGTTCCCCGTGTCTTCACTGTGTCTATAGTGTACTGTTCCCTGTGTCTTCACTGTGTCTATAGTGTACTGTTCCCCGTGTCTTCCCTGTGTCTATAGTGTACTGTTCCCTGTGTCTTCACTGTGTCTATAGTGTACTGTTCCCTGTGTCTTCACTGTGTCTATAGTGTACTGTTCCCTGTGTCTTCCCTGCGTCTTCCTTGTGTTTTCCTTGTGCCTATAGCGTACCATGTTCCAGTACCATCTTGTGTCCCAATAGCAGATGGCCTCCCTGCATGGCTGTGTGCTGCACCAGTTGGTGCTGACATGGTGGCACCGGTCATACTGCCAAATAACTCAAGGAGGGGGAGGGAAAAGGGTTCCTCACAGCCTGATTGAACTAGAGCCCAAAGCAATCAGTGGCCAATCTACTGCTCTCCAAACTAGCTGTACAACTCCACATTAACATCCCCACCCAGTCAAACACAGAGAGAGACACACAAGCTTGCGCACATGCACGCACACACACACACACGACCCATTGATCTACCAGTGTTTATTTTCCCCTGCAAAACTGTTCTCATCAGGACTTGAGGACTGGGGATCTGGTGGTCTGCTCTGCTTGACCAGTGGGTAGACTTTTTGACAGACTTGGCACCTCAGTTTAAATAAATAAACCCTGTATTTTGATTGGAGGGTTGTGGAGAGGCAGGAAAGCACATTGGCCAATAGAGAAATGTTTCAACCCTGGGCCCCACGAAGCTTCACCACATACTATACCCCCCACTTCCCCTCCATACACTGCACCCCCTACCTCTTTCTACATAAAAGGATCCAGAACTAAACTACAGGGGTACGGAGATATCAAACCCATGTCCTGTAGGGATGTAGAGACTGCATTAGGTACAGTATGACACGTCTTGGCCAAACAAACTCTCCCTTCACAGTCTTTCTCTCAGCACAGCCTGCCTGCTTCCTCCCTCAGAGAGCACTAAAGTTACCCCTCTACTGCAAATACACATGTACTGTACATTAAGCTACATAAATCACAGCCTACACTATACTTTACAGCTTGGCCACTTCATTTTATGGCATAACACAGATGCGTTGGCAAGGCCGTGCCATGGTGAAAGTCAGAGAACTACAGTACGTTGAAACTACAGCTACAAAAACCCACATTTTGGATGCTTAGAAATAACACAATGTCACGCCCTGACCTTAGAGAGCTTTTTATGTCTCTATTTTGGTTCGGTCAGAGTGTGATTTGGGTGGGCATTCTATGTTCTATTTTCTATGTTTTGGTATGTCTTTGTTTTGGCCGGGTATGGTTCTCAATCAGGGACAGCTGTCTATCGTTGTCTCTGATTGGGAATCATACTTAGGTAGCCCTTTTTCCCTCGTTTCAGTGTGGGTAGTTAACTTCGTTAGAGACATCATAGCCCTGTTGAGCTTCACGGTCGGTTTGTATTGTTTATTGGTTTTGTTGGTGACATTCTAATAAACAGGAATATGTATGCTCACCACGCTGCACCTTGGTCCACTTCTTACGACGCCCGTGACACACAGTATTTATTAATTTTATCTCTCTGTTTTTTTGTTGTTGAGGGTAGATCAGCCTTTTTGTGGCCTCTATCAGTGTAATTGTGTGCATCATTTCCAATACCCATATATATTTTTTGTAAATATATACAGTACATTCTGAAAGTATTCAGACTCCTTGACTTGTTCCACATTTTGTTACGTTACAGCCTTATTCTAAAATGTATCAAATTATTCCCCCCCCCCTAATCAATCTACACACAATACCCCATACTGTAAAAGCAAAAACATGTTTTTTGATTTTTGGGCAAGTGTCTAAAAAAACTTTAAAAAAGGAAATATCACATTTACACAAGTATTCAGACCCTTTACTCAGTACATTGTTAAAGCCACTTTGGCAGTGATTACAGTCTCTTGGGTATGACGCTACAAGCTTGGCACACCTGTATTTGGGGAGTTTATCCCATTCTTCTCTGTAGATCCTCTCAAGCACTGTCAGGTTAGATGGGGAGCATCGCCGCACAGCTATTTTCAGGTCTCTCCAGAGATGTTAAGATTGGGTTCAAGTCCGGGCTCTGGCTGGGCCACTCAGACATTCAGAGATTTGTCCCGAAGCTACACCTGCGTTGTCTTAGCTGTGTGCTTAGGTTCATTGTCCTGTTGGAAGGTGAAACGTCGCCCCACTCTGAGCGCTGTGGAGCAGGTTTTCATCAAGGACTTTGCTCTGTTCATCTTTCCCTCGATCCTGACTAGTCTCCCAGTCCCTGCCACTGAAAAACATCCCCACAACATGATGCTGCCACCTCTATGCTTTACCGTAGGGATGGTGGCAGGTTTCCTCCAGACGTGACATGCATGGCATTCAGGCTAAATAGTTCAATCTTGGTTTCATCAGACCAGAGAATATTGTTTCTCATGGTCTGAGAGTACTTTAGGTGCCTTTTGGCAAACTCCAAGCAGGCTGTCATGTGCCTTTAACTAAGGAGTGGCTTTTGTCTGGCTACAATAATGGCCTGATTGGTGGATTGCCGCAGAGATGGTTGTTCTTTTGGAAGGTTCTCTATCTCCCCAAAGGAAATCTGGAGCTCTGTCAGTGACCATCACGTTCTTGGTCACCTCCCTGACCAATACCCTTCTCCCCCGATTGCTTAGTTTGGCCGGGTGGCGAGCTCTAGGAAGAGTCTTGGTGGTTCCAAATTTCTTCCATTTAAGAATGATGGAGGCCACTGTGTTCTTGGGAACCTTCAATGCCGCAGAAAAATGTTTGTAACCTTCTCCAGATCTGTGCGTCAACACAATCCTGTCTTCGACCTCATGGCTTGGTTTTTGCTCTGACATGCACTGTGGGACCTTATATAGACAGGTGTGTGCCTTTCCAAATCATGTCTAATCAATTGAATTTACCACAGGTGGACTCCAAGTTGTAGAAACATCTCAAGATGATCATTGTAAACAACATGCAAATTCGAGTCTCATAAATCAGGTATCTGTTTTTTTTATATATATATACATTTGCAAACATTTCTAAAAACCTGTTTTCGCTTTGTTATTGTGTAGAGTGATGGGGAAAATGTTTTATTTAATACCTTTTAGAATAAGGCTGTAATGTAACAAAATGTGGAAAAGGGGAAGGGGCCTGAATACTTTCCGAATGCACTGTATATTATTTGAAATATATATATAGTACCAGTCAAAAGTTTGGACACACCTACTTATCAAGGGTTTTTCTTTATTTTTTAAAATTTTGTACATTGTAGAATAATAGTGAAGACATCAAAACTATGAAACAACACGTATGAAATCATGTAGCAACCAAAAATGTGTTAAACAAATCAAAATATATTTTAGATTTTAGATTCTTCAAAGTAGCCACCTTTTCCCTTGATGACAGCTTTGCACACTCTTGGCATTCACTCAAACAGCTTCATGAGGTAGCCACCTGGAATGCATTTCAATTAACAGGCGTGCCTTGTTAAAAGTTAAATTGTGGAATTTATTTCCTTCTTAATGCGTTTGAGCCAATCAGTTGTGGTGTGACAGGGTAGGGTGTTATACAGAAGATAGCCCTATTTGGTAAAATAATAAGTCCATATTTTGGCAAGAACAGCTCAAATAAGAAAAGAGAAACAACAGTCCATCATTACTTTAAGACATAGCTCAAACTAAATGTTGCAATTATTCAGCCGTACCTGCTACCAGAAACAAGCTACATATGGGCAGTACTAAAACAAACAATCTGATGATTCTCTTTGCAACAAAAACTGCA
Organism: Oncorhynchus mykiss; assembly: GCF_013265735.2. Taxonomy (NCBI): domain Eukaryota; kingdom Metazoa; phylum Chordata; class Actinopteri; order Salmoniformes; family Salmonidae; genus Oncorhynchus; species Oncorhynchus mykiss. The sequence goes on from NC_048576.1 coordinate 23,769,847, forward strand.
GAGTTGGATATTTCACCAACTACTGTATGTAAAACACAATATTTCACCAACTATGTAAATGACACCACTCCAGTATTTTTTTGTAGTTACATAATTATGTATAATCGACAAGATTTATATGCAATATTCATGTAAACTGCACATTTTATAAGTCAATTCGGTGCACCTTATTATTTTGTTTATTCAGCATAAGCAGAGGAATCAGCCTTGGTCAGCATGTGATTTCATAAACAGAGCATGAGCAGGGTAGCATGCTTCTCTAATGATGCTCCCTGGAGACTACTCTCTGGCTGGGCGTTGTGGTTACCAGTGAGGCTGCTCTCTGTGGTGTGTTATGCCATATGCAGGTCATCACCACACCACACCACACCACAGAGGAAGGGAGGAGGAAGTGAGGAAGTGAGGAAGAGAGAGAGAGAGAGAGACGATATGCATGCAGTGCAAACCCTGATATTATAGGTTGTACTATGCTTTCAGGGTGTTATATGATGGCAGCAATCTTGCTGGGATGACTAGGACACTGGCAGAGCACAGATTCCTAGCAGAGAACAAAAAACACTGAGAAATCTTAACTCAACTGTCTGTGGTAGGGGTGCTTTCAGTGCTTCAATTACATGAATTTAAACTCAGACTTAACCCTGACTGCATAGACTAAAATATCCCAGGGCTTGGAGATGAGAAAAACCTGCATATATGGATACCATACCTCACCTTCCTTCCCCTTTGGATTCAGATGTGTTCAAATCCCAACGGAGCTCCAATCCTCGCATTCTCACAATCTCTGTCCTGACCTCTCCCTCCCCCAGCCTCCCTACCTTGGTCCATATTTTTTCCTCCTCCATGCTATCTCTCTCTGCACTGGGCTCTCGGGAGAGAGAGAAAGAGAGAGAGAGAGCGCTTCAGGAGATGCAGCTGCTCCACACACACACCAGGGCAGACCAGCAGCCATTATGCCCATCCACAGACATGTAAACTAAGGTGAGATAAATCCAATAAAACAAAGATATGGTAAGAGTACTGTATGTACGAATCAGCATACATGGATTAGCTGAGAATCATAAATACCCCCACAATACATACACCACAAACACACTGCTAACACCACTTGTTTCTAGACGCTACAGGAATTCCTATTCATCCCTCAGAGAGTGATCTGAATTACATCTTCATCTCAGATGAAGCAGATAAATCATTCCTCTTCTCCTAAAAGACAGTCCCATGGCAAACACATGTTGCACACACATATACAGTGCCTATACAGCACATATACAGTGCGAAAGTATTCGGCCCCCTTGAACTTTGCGACCTTTTGCCACATTTCAGGCTTCAAACATAAAGATATAAAACTGTATTTTTTTGTGAAGAATCAACAACAAGTGGGACACAATCATGAAGTGGAACGACATTTATTGATATTTCAAACTTTTTTAACAAATCAAAAACTGAAAAATTGGGCGTGCAAAATTATTCAGCCCCCTTAAGTTAATACTTTGTAGCGCCACCTTTTGCTGCGATTACAGCTGTAAGTCGCTTGGGGTATGTCTCTATCAGTTTTCACATCGAGAGACTGACATTTTTTCCCATTCCTCCTTGCAAAACAGCTCGAGCTCAGTGAGGTTGGATGGAGAGCATTTGTGAACAGCAGTTTTCAGTTCTTTCCACAGATTCTCGATTGGATTCAGGTCTGGACTTTGACTTGGCCATTCTAACACCTGGATATGTTTATTTTTGAACCATTCCATTGTAGATTTTGCTTTATGTTTTGGATCATTGTCTTGTTGGAAGACAAATCTCCATCCCAGTCTCAGGTCTTTTGCAGACTCCATCAGGTTTTCTTCCAGAATGGTCCTGTATTTGGCTCTATCCATCTTCCCATCAATTTTAACCATCTTCCCTGTCCCTGCTGAAGAAAAGCAGGCCCAAACCATGATGCTGCCACCACCATGTTTGACAGTGGGGATGGTGTGTTCAGCTGTGTTGCTTTTACGCCAAACATAACGTTTTGCATTGTTGCCAAAAAGTTCAATTTTGGTTTCGTCTGACCAGAGCACCTTCTTCCACATGTTTGGTGTGTCTCCCAGGTGTCTTGTGGCAAACTTTAAACAACACTTTTTATGGATATCTTTAAGAAATGGCTTTCTTCTTGCCACTCTTCCATAAAGGCCAGATTTGTGCAATATACGACTGATTGTTGTCCTATGGACAGAGTCTCCCACCTCAGCTGTAGATCTCTGCAGTTCATCCAGAGTGATCATGGGCCTCTTGGCTGCATCTCTGATCAGTCTTCTCCTTGTATGAGCTGAAAGTTTAGAGGGACGGCCAGGTCTTGGTAGATTTGCAGTGGTCTGATACTCCTTCCATTTCAATATTATCGCTTGCACAGTGCTCCTTGGGATGTTTAAAGCTTGGGAAATCTTTTTGTATCCAAATCCGGCTTTAAACTTCTTCACAACAGTATCTCGGACCTGCCTGGTGTGTTCCTTGTTCTTCATGATGCTCTCTGCGCTTTTAACGGACCTCTGAGACTATCACAGTGCAGGTGCATTTATACGGAGACTTGATTACACATAGGTGGATTGTATTTATCATCATTAGTCATTTAGGTCAACATTGGATCATTCAGAGATCCTCACTGAACTTCTGGAGAGAGTTTGCTGCACTGAAAGTAAAGGGGCTGAATAATTTTGCACGCCCAATTTTTCAGTTTTTGATTTGTTAAAAAAGTTTGAAATATCCAATAAATGTCGTTCCACTTCATGATTGTGTCCCACTTGTTGTTGATTCTTCACAAAAAAATACAGTTTTATATCTTTATGTTTGAAGCCTGAAATGTGGCAAAAGGTCGCAAAGTTCAAGGGGGCCGAATACTTTCGCAAGGCACTGTATATTAATCCACCTGATGTTTGGAAAGCTGGTTACCTGAGTACCGGTGCACCCTCACCCAGCTAAAGCCCCTGGTTATACTGGCAGCATGAAACTGATATATGCAGTATATCACAAAAGTCAGTACACCCCTCACATTTTTGTAAATATTTGAGTATATCTTTTCATGTGACAACACTGATGAAATTACACTTTGCTACAATGTAAAGTAGTGAGTGTACCGCTTGCATAACAGTGTACATTTGCTGTTCCCTCAAAATAACTCAACACACAGCCATTAATGTCTAAATCGCTGGCAACAAAAGTGAGTACACCCCTAAGTGAAAATGTCCAAATTGGGTCCAATTAGCCATTTTCCCTCCCCGGTGTCATGTGACTCGTTAGTGTTACAAGGTCTCAAGTGTGAATGGGGAGCAGGTGTGTTAAATTTGGTGTCATCGCTCTCACACTCCCTCATACTGACTGGTCACTGGAAGTTCAACATGGCACCTCATGGCAAAGAACTCTCTGAGGATCTGAAATTGATCTGAAATTGTTGCTCTACATAAAGATGGCCTGGGCTATAAGAAGATTGCTGAAACTGAGCTGCAGCACGGTGGCCAAGACCATACAGCGGTTTAACTGGACAGGTTCCACTCAGAACAGGCCTCGCCATGGTCGACCAAAGAAGTTGAGTGCACATGCTCAGCATCATATACAGAGGTTGTCTTTGGAAAATAGACGTATGAGTCCTGCCAGCATTGCTGCAGAGGTTGAAGGGGTGGGGGGTCAGCCTGTCAGTGCTCAGACCATACGCCGTACACTGCATCAAATTGGTCTGCATGGCTGTCGTCCCAGAAGGAAGCCTCTTCTAAAGATGATGCACAAGAAAGCCCACAAACAGTTTGCTGAAGACAAGCAGACTAAGGACATGGATTACTGGAACCATGTCCTGTGGTCTGATGAGACCAAGATAAACTTATTTTGTTCAGATGGTGTCAAGCGTGTGTGGCGGCAACCAGGTGAGGAGTACAAAGAGAAGTGTGTCTTGCCTACAGTCAAGCATGGTGGTGGGAGTGTTATGGTTTGGGGCTGCATGAGTGCTGCCGGCACTGGGGAGTTACAGTTCATTGATGGAATCATGAATGCCAACATGTACTGTGACATACTGAAGCAGAGCATGATCTAATCCCTTCGGATACTGGGCCGCAGGGCAGTATTCCAACATGATAACGACCCCAAACACACCTCCAAGACGACCACTGCCTTGCTAAAGAAGCTGAGGGTAAAGGTGATGGACTGGCCAAGCATGTCTCCAGATCTAAACCCTATTGAGCATCTGTGGGGTATCCTTAAACGGAAGGTGGAGGAGTGCAAGGTCTCTAACATCCACCAGCTCCGTGATTTCGTCATGGAGGAGTGGAAGAGGACACCAGTGGCAACCTGTGAAGCTCTGGTGAACTCCATGCCCAAGAGGGTTAAGGCAGTGCTGGAAAATGATGGTGGCCACACAAAATATTGACACTTTGGGCCCAATTTGGACATTTTCACTTAGTGGTGTACTCACTTTTGTTGCCAGCGGTTTAGACATTAATGGCTGTGTGTTGAGTTATTTTGAGGGGACATCAAATGTACACTGTTATACAAGCTGTACACTCACTACTTTACATTGTAGCAAAGTGTCATTTCTTCAGTGTTGTCACATGAAAAGATATACTCAAATATTTACAAAAATGTGAGGGGTGTACTCACTTTTGTGATATACTATCTCTCTCTCTCTCTCTCTGTGGGCAACACTCTCAGCACAGAGAGAGGGGATCAGAGAATTGAGAGACAAGCTAAAACTTGGCCTCGTCATAGGCTTGCTGGTACTAAACACATCTGTAAATCCATTTGAACGTCAGCACAGTGAAAAGGCTATATTGGGTTCAAGTCATTCACACTGTGACAGCAAAGGACAAACTCTCCTCCAGAAAGTGATGAGTGGATATATGTGAGGCTTATAACATGACCCATACATCTGAGACTGGATTCTTGTTGATTTCTCCTTTGCCATACCAGGGTGTGTGCGTGTGTGTGTTCATGTGTGTGTTGCGTACGTGTAGATGAGCCATGGCGAATCCCCTATGCGGCTCGTCAGCCCCTGTCTGTCTGGTCTTCCTGACACCCTAATCCTGGTGATGTGATGTGTGCACCGTCGTAAAGGGATGAGACACATTAAAGGGGTTGTGTAACCCACGCTTTCATCTCCTCCACTCATGCCCTTCTACACCAGCACAACTCACATCCAACCAACGAACCAACGGAGGATGAGAGAACCAGAGTGATGGAAATAAAATAAATTGAGAGAGATATAGAGAGAGAAAAAGAGAGAAAGGGATATAAATAGAGAGAGAGAGAGAGGGATTGAGAGTGAGTGAGGAGAGCAGGAGAGAGGGATATAAAGAGAGAGAGAGAGAAAGAGAGAGAAAGGGGAATGAGGAGGAAGGGGATTAGGAGAGGGCGTTGGCAGCGTACAGTGGAAGAAGAAAATCTGGCATTACATAAATTGAATAGAGCAGCAAAGAAAGAGTTCTCAGGCATGGCCCCTCTCTCTGTTCATTTCTTATAGCTCAATGCCTTCTCACACTGTATATCACATACACTACATGGATGTGGACACCAGCTCGTCAAACATCTCATTCCAAAATCATGGGCATTAATATGGAATTGGTCCTCCCTTTGCCGCTATAACATCCTCCACTCTTCTGGGAAGGCTTTCTACTAGATGTTGGAACAATGCTGCAGGGACTTGCTTCCATTCAGTCACAAGAGCATTAGTGAGGTCGGGCACTGATGTTGAGCAATTAGAACTGGCTCGCAGTCTGTGTTCCAATTAATCCCAAAGGTGTTTGGTGGAGTAGAAGTCAGTACTCTGTGCAGGCCAGTCAAGTTCTTCCACACCGATCGACAAACCATTTCTGTATGGCCCTCGCTTTGTGCACATTGTCAATCTGAAACAGGAAAGGGTCTTCCCCAAACTGTTGCCACAAAGTTGGAAGCACAAGATTGTCTAGAATGTCATTGTATGCAGTAGCATTAAGATTTCCCTTCACTGGAACTAAGGGGCCTACCCCGAACCATGAAAAACAGCCCCAGACCATCATTCCTCTTCCACCAAACTTTACCGTTTCCACTTTGCATTTGGGCAGGTAGCGTTGTCCTGGCATCCACCAAACCCTGATTTGTCCGTCAGACTGCAATATGGTGAAGCGTGATTCATCACTCCAGAGAAGGCGTTTCCACTGCTCCAGAGACCAATGGCGGCGAGATTTCCGACGCTTGGCATTGCGCATGGTGATCTTAGGCTTGTGTGCGGCTGCTTGGCCATGGAAACAAATTTCATTAAGCTTCTGATGAACAGTTATTGTACAGACGTTGCTTCCAGAGGCAGTTTGGACCTCGGTCGTGAGTGTTGCAACTGAGGATGATTTTTATATGGTACGCGCTTCAGCACTCAGCGGTCCCCTTTTGTAAGATTGTGTGGCCTAACACTTCATGGCTGAGCCATTGTTGCTCCTAGACATTTCCAGTTTACAAAAACAGCACTTACAGTCGACAGGGGCCGCTCTTGCAGGGTAGAACTTTGACAAACTGACCTTTTGGAAAGGTGGCATCCTATGATGTTGAAAGTCATTTTGCTCTTCAGTAAGGCCATTCTACTGCCAATGTTAGTCTATTGCGATTGCATGGCTGTGTGCTCGATTTTATACACCTATCAGCAATAGGTGTGTCTAAAATAGCCGAATCCACTCATTTAATGGGGCGTCCACATACTTTTGTATATATGGTGTAGAGTAGTACTTTGTCAGTCATCAACAAGAGGGACAGTGCATTCGGAAATGTTTCAGACCCCTTGACTTTTTCCACATTTTATTACATTACAGCCTTATTCTTAAATGGATCAAATAAAAAAAGACCAAGACATTTCCTAGAGCTGGCTGCCCGGCCAAACTGTGAAATCGGGAAGAAGGGCATTGGTCAGGGAGGTGACCAAGAAAACGATGGTCACTCAGACAGAGCACCGGGGTTCCGCTGTGGAGATGGTAGAACCTTCCGGGAAGAACACCCATCTCTGCAGCACTCCACCAATCAAGCCTGAGTGGCCAGACGGAAGTAAAAGGCTCATGACAGCACGCTTGGACTTGGCCAAAAGGCACCTAAAGGACACTTATCTGGTCTGATGAAAAGAAGATTGAAGTATTTGGCCTGAATGCCATGCGTAATATCTGGAGGAAACATGGCACGATCCCTACAGTGAAGCTTGATGGTGGCAGCATCATGCTGTGCGGATGTTTTTCAGCGGCAGGGACTGGGAAACTGGTCAGGATTGAGGTAAAGATGAACAGAGCAAAGTACACAGAGATTCTTGATGAAAACCTGCTACAGAGTGCTTAGGATCTCAGACTGGGAGAAAGGTTCACCTTCCAACAGGACAACGACCCTAAGCACACAGCCAAAACAACACAGGAGTGGCTTTGGGACAAGTCTCTGAATGTCCTTGAGTGGCTCAGAGTCCGGACATGAACCCGATCAAAAATCTCTGGAGAGACTTGAAAATAGCTGTGCAGCAATGCTCCCATCCAACCTGACAGAGCTTGAGAGGATCTGCAGAGAAGAATGGGAGACACTCCCCAAATACAAGTGTGCCAAGCTTGTAGTGTCATACCCAAGAAGACGCAAGGCTGTAATCACTGCCCAAGGTGTTTCAACAAAGTAAAGGGTCTGAATACTTATGTAAATGTGATATTTCAGTTTTTTATTTTTAATAAAATTGTAAACATTTCTAAAAAACTGTTTTTGCTTTGTCATTTTGGGGTATTGTGTGTAGATGGATGAGAAACACAAAAACAATGATCCATTTTAGAATAAGGCTGTAAAGAAACAAAATGTGGAAAAGTCACGGGGTCTGAATACTTTCCAAATGCAGTGTAAAAGGGGGATGAAGAATTATCACTCAGAAGGGGTAAAAACAAAGGGTCTGCGTCAACATATGGAGGCAGCTATAGAACACACTGTTAATGCCTTATGATTTAAGGCCAAATACTCCTAATAACATTTATGCAAGTAAAGATTATTATCAATTGTAAGGGAGGCAGGGGAAGAGCAATACTGGAAAACACACACACACACACTTTCCACTTTGTTTTATGGGTTACTCCGCTACTGTTTTCAGTGAAAACATTCCTTCACATAACTTACAGTCGTTTCCTCTGAGAGGTGAAGGCAGGCAGGCATTGAAAGCTGACGTTTACTGCTGCTGTACAATGACACAGAGGCTGTCCCTTAGGATCCACATATCATCCACAGAGACAAGAGAGACCAATATTACATTTTTCATTCAACAGAGATCATACTGTATATCAACTTATAATTTGGCCATTCAGACAAACAAGGAAATGTAAACTCATACAGTATAGTTTGACATATATAGGATTCAGATGACTATTCAGAACTCCAGCTCTCAAGAGGTAGACACTATTTGTTTGCCATGACTGTGGCATGGAGTTTGAAGTTGAAGTCCATTTGCATGACAACAGAACAGACGATTTGGGAGCTTTGTGAATAAAGATACAGTTGAAGTTGGAAGTTTACATACACTTAGGTAGGAGTCATTAAAACTTGTTTTTCAAATATTCCACAAATTTCTTGTTAACAAACTATAGTTTTGGCAAGTCGGTTAGGACATCTACTCTAGTAATTTTTCCAACAATTGTTTACAGACAGACTATTTCACTTAAAATTCACTGTATCACAATTCCAGTGGGTCAGAAGTTTACATACACTAAGTTGACTGTGCCTTTAAACAGCTTGGAAAATTCTGATAGGCAAATTGACATAATTTGAGTCAATTGGAGGTGTACCTGTGGATGTATTTCAAGGCCTACCTTCAAACTCAGTGCCTCTATGCTTGACATCATGGAAAAATCAAAAGAAATAAGCCAAGACCTCAGAAAAAAAAGTGTAGACCTCCGCCAGACTACGGTTTGCAACTGCACATGGGGACAAATATCGTACTTTTTGGAGGAATGTCCTCTGGTTTGATGAAACAAAAATAGAACTATGTTCCATAATGACCATCGTTATGTTTGGAGTAAAAAGGGGGAGGCTTGCATGCCGAAGAACACCATCCCAACCGTGAAGCCCAGGAGTGGCAGCATCATGCGGGGGTGCTTTGCTGCAGGAGGGTCTGGTGCACTTCACAAAATAGATGGCATCATGAGGCAGGAAAATTATGTGGATTTATTGAAGCAACGTCTCAAGACATCAAGTTAAAGCTTGGTCGCAAATGGGTCTTCCAAATGGACAATGACCCCAAGCATACTTCCAAAGTTGTGGCAAAATGGCTTAAGGACAACAAAGTCAGATATTAGAGTGGCCATCACAAAGCCCTGACATCAATCCCATAGAAAATGTGTGGGCAGAAGTGAAAAAGCGTGTGCGAGCAAGGAGGCCTGCAAACCTGATTCAGTTACACAAGCTCTGTCAGGAGGAATGGGCCAAAATTTGCTCAACTTATTGTGGGAAGCATGTGGAAGGCTAGCTGAAACGTTTGACCCAAGTTAAACAATTTAAACAGATAAAACAGACATTTACATAAGTATTCAGAGCCTTTGCTATGAGAATTTAAATTCAGAGATAAACGGAGAAGTATGGAGAGATCCTTGATGAAAACCTGCTACAGAGCGCTCAGGACCTCAGACTGGGGGCGAAGGTTCACTTTCCAACAGGCCAACGACCCTAAGCACACTGAAAAGACAATGCAGGAGTGGTTTCGGGACAAGACTCTGAATGTCCCTGAGTGGCCCAGCCAGAGCTCGGACTTGAACCCGATCAAAAATCTCTGGAGAGACTTGAAAATAGCTGTGCAGCAATGCTCAGCATCCACCCTGACAGACCTTGAGAGGATCTGCAGAGAAGAATGGGAGAAACTCCCCAAATACAGGTGTACTAAGCTTGTAGCGTCATACCCAAGAAGACCCAAGGCTGTAATCGCTGCCAGAGGTGCTTCAACAAAGTACTGAGCGAAGGGTTTGAATACTTATGTAAATGTAATATTTCAGTTTTTTTTAAATAAAATTGCAAACTTTTATACAAACCTGTTTTTGCTTTGTCATTATGGGGTATGTATGTAGATTGATGATGGGAAAGAAACAATTTAATACATTTAAGAATAAGGCTGTAACATAACAAAATGTGTGAAAAGTGTAGGGGTCGGAATACTTTCTGATTGTAGTGTATGTCAATACAGAAAAGGCATGGGGACGGAGAGCAGGAGAGGACAAACAGAGCTCCATCACCCATCCATCCACCCTTCACTCCTTCCCTTCCCACGACAGGGGCTGTGCTCTCAGCAGGGCTCTCTCTGTGGTTGAAGCTGCTCAGGAGTGAAGGAGCTGAAATTGGAGCTGAAGCTCAGTGATAACCTGAGCCAGTGCAGAATCACACCGAGATGTGGAAATATAGTCTGGACAATGAGGAGTGATATATTAGTTTTAGGGTGAGGTTGCTATCATACTCCCTCTATATCCTCTTACATTGACAGATATATGCCGCAGTCCTTGAAAAAAAAATGGAATGGAAACTGAGAAATCCTACCTAGTAAAATCTGATCTGGATAAATACCCCCAGAGCTACTATAGAATGACCAAGAGACTTGTACACACAGCGTGCCACTAGAAACACACAATGGATCACTAATGAGCTCTGTTTGACCGCATTTAGAGGTCTGCATTCCGATTGCAGCTGAGTAGCAGTAGACAGACAGGGGTGTACTTCAGTGTGTCTGACAGAGACAGACTGACTGATTCAGACATGCTGAAATGCTGTGTTTGCTCTCTCCAAGAGCCTGTGTTGGATCATTCTTGACATACCTTTTCCAGCCCTATTGGGCTGCCACATGCAGAACACAGAGATCTCTCATTACCCAACTAGGCAGGTCCAGATCTCCTGCTACCCCACCAGGTAGCCCAGACCCACGCAGTAGACCCAGGCCCCAGGCCCAGGGCCAGGGCTAGGCAATGGATCTGACAGCAGCATACACTGCTCACCCTCAACACAATGTCATGTTTGTTCCCTTTATCTCTTCCATTATCTCTTTCTCTTTCTCCTTCATTCTTTCTTTCCCCAGGCCAGAGGGAGTGGAAAAAATATCAGTTTCTCTCAGACTATCTACAACATCCACTTTGCTTCTCATCTCAAGGGCAGCATTTGACAAAACCAAGCCACTGTTTCTTTTCAATTACTTGGCAAAGACTTGGTCTGAAATCCACAGGAACAGTCACCCACTCACCAATCTACTGCCCTCAGAGTCTCTCTTCCTCCGCCTCTGTGTTTCTTCTGCCTCAGAAAGAAAACAAGCCACCTCTGTCACATACACACATACATCCACCAAGAAGCATCATCATGCCCCTATATCAAAGCTACTTGAACTCGGTACCCCATGCCTGCTGGGAGAAACAGTAACCTGCTCCAACAAGCTCTGAACCATCCACAGCTTACGTGCATGGCATGCCCCCTCTGCCCACACAGAGTGTGTCACTGTGGATATGATAACAATATGCAGGCCTGAATGCCTCAGAGCTCAGACTGAGACTGGTTCTTTGAATAGTCCTCACAAGCCAGGAATTCAGGGCTGTTCTTTCAACCAATCGATTGGTCTGAATTTTTAATCATGTATTTTTCCATACATAGACACACCCTATGTTTTGAATAAAATCAACTATATGCAGGCTACTGAGCTTGAGATTTTTTTGTTGTTTGGGACTGAGCTTGTCTGAGGCTTTAAGCACTGCGTTTAAAAATGAAGACACACAAATTACTAAAGAGGGAGCCAGAGATCAATATAGCCTAACCAGAAGACAAAAAACTGTGCCAGCGGTCGGCCACCTTTTCCATTTGGAGTGCCAAGTTATCGTGCCATTTCTACTGATCTGCGTGCCAGTTATAATTTTCATATGCATGCTTTCGTGAAACAGTTTCATTTCATTTAGAATAATGTCTTCGTTTCTCTAAATCACTGTCATGTGGTTAATCAAAATTCTATCTAAATGAAACTTATACAAATCTAAATGTAACTTCTATTGCCATTGCCAATATGTAAAATAGCCTACATAAAACCAACAAATAAAAGCACTCCAGCCCACAGGTAGAAAATATCCTGGTCCTCACCAAAAATAAGCTCATGCTAGCAGACTTGCAACATTGTCTAAAATATTCTGGCCCCTCAGAGTTTCCAGATTCAGAGGCTGACACAGGGAGGATACATCCCCACAGACCTGAGAATAAACAAGATTCAGGGGGACACATAGGGAGGATACATCCACACAGAGCTGAGAATTAACCAGATTCAGAGGGGGGGACAGGGAGGATACATCCACACAGAGCTGAGAATTAACCAGATTCAGAGGGGGGGACAGGGAGGATACATCCATACAGAGCTGAGAATAAACCAGATTCAGAGGGGGACACAGGGAGGATACATCCCCACTGAGCTGAGAATAAACCAGATTCAGAGGGGGGGACAGGGAGGATACATCCACACAGAGCTGAGAATTAACCAGATTCAGAGGGGGACACAGGGAGGATACATCCACACAGAGCTGAGAATTAACCAGATTCAGAGGGGGGGACAGGAAGGATACATCCACACAGATCTGAGAATAAACCAGATTCAGAGGGGGACACAGGGAGGATACATCCACACAGAGCTGAGAATTAACCAGATTCAGAGGGGGGGACAGGGAGGATACATCCACACAGAGCTGAGAATAAACCAGATTCAGAGGGGGACACAGGGAGGATACATCCACACAGAGCTGAGAATTAACCAGATTCAGAGGGGGGGACAGGGAGGATACATCCACACAGAGCTGAGAATAAACCAGATTCAGAGGGGGACACAGGGAGGATACATCCACACATAGCTGAGAATTAACCAGATTCAGAGGGGGACACAGTGAGGATACATCCCCACTGAGCTGAGAATAAACCAGATTCAGGGGGGGACACAGGGAGGATACATCCCTTTAGAGCTGAGAATTAACCAGATTCAGAGGGAGGATACATCCCCACAGAGAAGATATGGCTATTAACGAGAGGCCTGGCTGACAGCGGCAGGCAGCAGGTAACCTAGCTGATAGCAAAAGACCCTGAGCTGGGGGCAGAGTGGAGAGACATAACCTACATACTCAGAGCTGGTAGCTGTCTATCTACCCACGGGGATGGGGCATCCTGCAGAGAGAAGAGGACACACTTCACACACTGAGATCATCTTAACCTACAGCTAACGCAAATCTTGCTATTCACAACACCTGAACCCTAACAATGCATACTGAACAAAAATATAAATGCAACATGTAAAGTGTTGGTCCCATGTTTCATGAACAGTTCTCATTCATTGCCAAGATAATCCATCCACCTGACAGGGGTGTCATATCAAAAAGCTGATTAAACAGCATGATCATTGTGCTGGGGACAATAAAAGGCCACTCTAAAATGTGCAGTTTTGTCACACAACACAATGTCACAGAGGTCTCAAGTTTTGAGGTAGAATTCAATTGGCATGCTGACTAGGAATGTCCACCAGAGTTGTTGCCAGGGAATGTAATGTTAATTTCAACACATAAGCCATTCCAACGTCGTTTTAGAGAATCTGGTTGCACGTCCAACTCGCCTCACAACCGCAGATCACAGGTAACCACGCCAGCCCCTCCACAGCCGGCTTCTTCACCTGCGAAATCGTCTGCGGGGGAAGGGTGGGGTTTCTAAGGAGTACTCAGAGCTGACAAGAGCTGATTCAGAGCTGTCTGTAATAAAGCCCTTTTGTGGGGAAAAATTCATTCTGATTGGTTGGCCTGGCTCCCCAGTGGGTGTGCCTGGCTTCCAAGTGGGTGGGCCTATGATCTCCCAGGCCCACCCATGGCTGTGCCCCTGCCCAGTCATGTAAAATCTATAGATTAGGGCCTAATTCATATATTTCAATTGACTAATGTCCTTATATGAACTGTAACTCAGTAAAATCATTGAAATTGTTGCATGTTGCGTTTATATTTTTGTTCAGTATATTAGCCTGCAGCCAACGCTTACCTTGCTATTCGCAATAATCATCTGACCCTTAGGCCTAACATTCCTATGATGATTCAATTCACAAGACCCATTATGTACATGAATACAAAGCACTCAATTTCCTTGCATAAATCCTAGAAATAAAAAAATGTTCCCTCCAGAGCAACCTTTCTTTCAGTAATTCAAATTCAACCACTATCAAAAAACTGATAGCTTTAAATAGTGGGCCATTGACTGACCACCCTGTGGCTTCAAACAGGCAATATACATGACTGAACGTCATTCACAGGAGGAAAACGTTCACGATAGATGGTATCACTGTCAATCAGCTTCATGGGGTTCCATCACAGCGAAAACAGTAACCCTTTCTCCCTTCCTTTAATAGCTGGAAACCACAGGGGATTGAGTTATTGATGGTGTTTCATATCAATTACCACAAGTGCCACAGTCAACACTAGTAACCTAGTGTCATTCAAGCTCATTTCCCTTCCCCACATCCAAATGGATTCACAACCACATGCAGACATGTTTCACATTGGCACCTGCTCCTCAGTCTGTCAACCCTCTCTGTCCATCTCTGTGCTCATGTGACCAGCAGACACCCAGGCAGCGAGACAGGCTGTGTTGTTGGCAGAATGTCCCTGCTACATGCTACATCCAGATCTCATCTCCTGCCTCAAGGGAAGGGGACACAGAGTGGAAACATGGGGGCCGAGCCTAACAGGACCCAGAATCCCCTGCATCAAAGCAGAGAAAGGTCATGCTCGCCGTGCGTCACCCTTTAACCCCCTCATTAGAATAATCCAGCGTGAGAGCAGTAAATTGCCATGAATAAATTCACTTAGAGCAGCATGAATGAAAGAGCAGCACTTTGAGACGGCTCCATTAACATTTCAATAAGTGTGGCATATGGCACAACGTTGCAAGCTACTATTTGAAAAAAGTCATTTGAGCATTAACCAGGGAATAAAATATTGGTAAAAAAGATAATGAGCTAGTATGTGTGTGTGCATGCTATTTAAATCACATAATGAAAAATGAAAAAAGGTTTTCACCACTGTTAGTCAGTACAGTGCTGAGAGTGAGAACTGTACTGTCTGGCTTATAGGAAACAAACAGGTTTGTGGGCTTTGTTATGTAAAACAAAGGGATTGGAAACCAGACAGACAGGAACCAGGGACACACAACCACCATAAAATAAATACATGCATAAGCATACACATTCTGACCCCATGAACCCCTCGTTAGAGCATAAAAGGGCCCACCGGCAACAAGCTGGATCTCCCCATGCTCTGGGCAGTGATTTAAATAGGCGTAGTTCATGGACCATACACCCACAAGAGAGAGGGCAACCGCAGGCTATGTAATGCATATTTATATTGAATAGTCTTTAAGGTCTACATTATGAGAAAGACAAGGGTGTTTTTTATTTCTACCTGCCCTTTGTTTGTGGGAGAAGACAAAGAGAATAGAGAGAGCAAAATCAAATCAAGTAAAACCCTGGAGAGATGATCCTTGTTTGGGGTCAGAGGAGAGAGAGCAGCAGAGGGGGTGGGTGCATGGTGAAACAAAGCCAATAGGGAGGTAGTAGAGAGAGGGAGGCACAAAAACAAGTAGGGATGGATAAAGAGAGAAACACAAACAAAGACAAAGAAATACAGTGTATTATAGACTCTAGTGGTGCGCGGGTGAGCTGTTTGTTCACCCACACCCGCAAATGCTAATTACCCATCTGCAACCTCCCGACAATATGTGATAAAGTGAAAATCGACAATATGTGATAAAGTGAAAATCTGTGGCCCACACCGGACTCTAACCAGCTAACATAGAAAATGCAAATGTGTAGGCTATAGGCAGAGAACATGGAACGATCATTTCCAGCATTTTGGTAGGCTATTTGTTAGTCAACTTGTCTATAATTAGATACATGCAGCTTCTCTTCTGTCATTACTTGTTGCCCTAGAAGACTAAATAAACCAGAATAATGTAATAAATCAATAGAATGAATGCTTCAATCTAGTTGATCTCAGTAAAGTTCTCTGTCATCTATGCGTCTTTGCGGAGCAAAGACGTTTAGGGACCAGGAAGAAAATGCAAAAACAAAAAATATATATAATTGAATGATTTTCTGTGCAAAATGTCCAAATGACATCAGTTTGACCAGCTGTAAAAACATAAAAAATAAATTGAAAGCTGTGAAAACGACCCAATATGTTTCTGATAAGATTTCAGTTCGGCTTGGATGCATATTTTATGTGGTTGAAATACTATCAGTTTTATAATTCTGATAAAGACAGTGCCTCTACAGACGGTCTCTAACTGCACATTCACATTCTCTCAAGATGCTGAAAGTAACAAATCATATTTCTACACTCCTGTTCCCAGAGTCATGCTTAATTATGCAAGAGTTAATATTAAGGCTATGTGCAAGGTTATAGACCTACAGTCAGCTTACAGATTTCAGTTTCCATTTAACCAATCTGAGCAAAAGGCTACAGTTCCCTTGACGTGTCATAGGCCTATTTGAAGTCCCCATCCTGTGACTGTCTAATTTGTATAGCGCCTCACAACCATCACACATAACATAACATTACCGGCACTGCTATCATCCTCTTTCACCACTTCACCAAATCTTTCCATTTTTTTTAGCTTTTCTCTTATCGAATTAAACTCCGACATTGCCCTTTGTACTTCTGTGGATCGATGTTAACTTTTTCTGCCCGTGCCCAAAAGCTTTTGGCGATTGGCGTTAGGCTATTTGGCGTGCGTACAGATAGGCCCGAAAGCTTAGCGTTACGCACTAATGCCAGATAGCCTAAAATAATGAAAGAAAAATCTAAATGTAGTCTACAGATATACATTGCACAAGAATGATACATTTATGTTTTTGGGGGGGGGTTTGTTTTCTCTTTATTTCTCTAACGCTGGGTAAATTCCATTATCTTAGCAGTAGTAGCTTGATACTAACGGCATGGCCAGATATAATACACACAGAGATAACTGGATGCTAAGGGAAGCGTGTGACACAAAGCGCAGCAGCCACACTACGTTTGACTCCATCACACACATGACTTCCCGAGATTGTCCTATTACTGATGGGGGAAAAATCAATACAGTTACCTATTGGGATATTATTTTTGCGCTAGTTGTCTGTACCTGCACCAAAACTCCAGTATTTTTCCTTCATAGCTTGTTCTCCAAATAAAACAATAAAAAAATGGGAGACAATTTGTTTTCAGCACTTTTATTACCATCACGGATGAAAACTTGTTTTCTCATGTCTCTCTCTTGTCCCTCTGCAGTAGAAATATATGTTGAGCAATATTTTTGGAACATCGAATCGCAATAAAGAACAGTATCGAATCCCAATACATATAGAATCATGAGAATTGCAATACATATCGTATTGGCCCCTAAGTATTGTGATAATATTGTATCGTGAGGTCCCTGGCAATTCCCAGCCGTCCTATGTGACGACAGCCAGAACAGGGCTAAAAGGGGATCCAGTACCTAAACGGATCCCAGGATGGGAATCACACAGCTCACTCTTAGAGGAGATATGGAAAAGGTCTCCAGATGAGGTGTCACAGCGTAATGTGAAATGGGTTTGATTGTGATTATGCCGGTGTGTGTGCGTGTATGTGTATGTGTGTGTGTGCGTGTGCGCGTGTGCGTGTGTGTTTCTGGGAGTCATTTTTCCTCCTCCAACAGCAGAAACAAATCTCTAATAATTCTGAGTAATCTCCAGTATGGCTACCTCTATGAATATCTCTGTGTGGTAAAATGATCCTTTCCCCTGGCTGGCTGCTTTCAGATGCGCCTCTGAAACAATGCAGTCTCCAGCCACATCAGTGCAAACTACATGAAATATATGCTATTTTTTTGAGCAATCTGATTATCAGTGGTTACACACACCCCCGTCTTCATAAGTGGAAATATATTCCAGGAGGAAATTCTGCAAATTTGAACATGATTATTGTGAGGCAGGCATCAATCATCCGTCTCTACACACATGCTTGACACAATTTCATGTGTGCAACATCTGAAGACCTTCAACATGATACTGAGAGCGTTGCCATTTGTAAAAGCATGTATTTGGGTGTTTTTGGAGCCTTTATTCATGTTTTGGACTCCAGAATGAGGCTTAGGAAGTTAATTGCCGGTAGCATAAGTTTCTCAAAAACAAGTGAAAATGCTAAAATAAACTGTCTAGAAACTTCTATAACATGCAATTTACATCAAAAATACAGATTTGGGTCCTAAATAGTGATTCTCCTCTAATGCATGAGTAAACCCCATAATGTAATTGAGGACTGTGTAAATGGAGCCATACCAGGAGGACTGGATGTTCTGGAGTTTAATTGAATCCATAATAAGGTTGGATGAATGTTCTTACAAAATGGCCTGGTCCACAGACGTATCAATCACTGTGCTCACTGGGAGCATTGGCTCTGGTAATTATATATATCTATGCTTCCTTTCCTTCACTCAGTGGGAGCCCAGAGTCCGGTAATTATATATCTACGCTAGGAGAAGTATTAGAGGATGGACAGAGCAGTGTCATGGGTTTGGAGTGAGATGCACCAGGGAGGAGGGATGGGTGAGGAAGAGAAGGAGGAATGTCAGAGGAAGGAGTGGGACTGGGAAAGAGTGACGGAAGGAGAGCCCATTAAAGTGGGAGGAAACAGAAGCCCCCGAGCAGACTGGAGCCACACGAGAGAAATTTCCCATGTCTCTCTCTCTCTCCTCTCCTTCCCACACTGCCTCTCTACTGTGGGCCAGTCTTATCACAGCACACTCCCAGCACAGTCATGTCTCCCCCATATACCTCCCCCTCCTCCCCATTTCCTTTCCTTCCCTTCACTCGTTACCTGCCCCTCTCTCCTCCACTCTGTCTGTCGCTGGGACTGAGAACTAAATAGAGTCTCAAGTTCCCCCGCAAAATGTCTCCTGTCAAGATGTGTGTATGCTCGCCTAGAAAACACATAAACGCTAGAGTTAGTGAATGCTCAATAGCCCCTTTCGGCACACTGCTCTGACAGTAATGGCTCTTATTCATATTACACAGACTGGCTGATAATGGAGGACTGTGGAGACAGGCTGCAGTGGAAAAGGGCCCAGAATATAGAGAAAGCGATGACAAGCAGGATAATAAGATACTCTGGGCCACCAGGCATCACATTTAGACAAAGAGGAAGGATCATTGTGGACATTTAAAGAATGCAGCAAAACATCCATAAAAGAAAGAGAGACAGAACATGTTCCTATCCTCCACTCCTCAGAGAAAGAGACAGAACATGTTCCTATCCTCCACTCCTCAGAGAAAGAGACAGAACATGTTCCTATCCTCCACTCCTCAGAGAAAGAGACAGAACATGTTCCTATCCTCCACTCCTCAGAGAAAGAGACAGAACATGTTCCTATCCTCCACTCCTCAGAGAAAGAGAGACAGAACATGTTCCTATCCTCCACTCCTCAGAGAAAGAGACAGAACATGTTCCTATCCTCCACTCCTCAGAGAAAGAGACAGAACATGTTCCTATCCTCCACTCCTCGGAGAAAGAGACAGAACATGTTCCTATCCTCCACTCCTCAGAGAAAGAGACAGAACATGTTCCTATCCTCCACTCCTCAGAGAAAGACATTGAGAAGGAGAGGAAGTAAAAAATAAGTAAAAAACACAGAAAGAATAGAGGAGAATTTCCATGAAGACTGACCATTCAGTCGTTGCAATGTGATTTGGAGGTAGAGGGTGGCGGGCTACGTTGCCGTGGCGACCTGTGTAGTGTTCTCTCTCTGGTCTCAGTAGGTAGGAAAGGGGGGTGGGACATGTAGAGTAATGCATGTACAGTAGTGCCCTGCCCTCACCTTGGACCTATCACCTTGTGTTGCTAACATTTCTCTCTCTCTCTCTCTCTCTCTCTCTCTCTCTCTCTCTCTCTCTCTCTCTCTCTCTCTCTCTCTCTCTCTCTCTCTCTCTCTCTCTCTCTCTCTCTCTCTCTCTCTCTCTCTCTCTCTCTCTCTCTCTCTCTCTCTCTCTCTCTCTCTCTCTCTCTCTCTCTCTCTCTCTCTCTCTCTCTCTCTCTCTCTCTCTCTCTCTCAAGTTCCAACAGAGCAGCACGTGTCATTCCTATACACACACCACACGTACACACACACTGAGCGTCCTGATGTCTCTCTGATGGAAACGTGCTGAGGCGTGTAAGTGAGAGGTGTTCCACCACCAGCAGAAGGGCTGACATTGTCAGTCAATCTGCCACCGTAACCAACCACAGCCAACCATAGACCTACAGCCATGCACTGAGCTCAACAACCCTGCCCCCTCAAAATGTGTTCCCAATGTATCAACAAATCATGGTTTGGGTAGCTGTGCCCCCCATTACTGCCCCTTATTCCCTTCCCTCCCTTTCCTGGAGCACCGTCTCTCCTCTAATTATGAGGCCGGTGTGGTGCAGTGTGGTGCTGGTCCCCACCCAACCCCCACACCTCCACCATCCTCATACAAAGGGGCCCTGATGAATAATTTCACACTTTTCTCTCCCTCTCAGTCTCTCTCAAATTGATTATCGTACAGTAAGCACGCCTGATAAAGCAGCACACAGGGTGATCAGTCTTTCTAAAGCACTGACGTGTGGGAAGGGGGAGGCGGAAAGGTAGTTTGCTGTATGAAGGGGAAAAAAGTGACATATAAAAAATGTATATTACATGTTTAGCCTGCCATGCTTCTGATACGCCGTTCTGTTTGAAGTTGTGGTCAAAGGGCTGTCACGACCTCCGCCGAAGTCGGTCCCTCTCCTTGTTCGGGCGGCGTTTGGCGGTCGACGTCACCGGTCTTCTAGCCATCGCCGATCCACCTTTCATTTTCCATTTGTTTTGTCTTGTCTTGTCTTCCCACACACCTGGTTTCAAGTCCATCATTACATGTTGTGTATTTAACCCTCTGTTCCCCCCATGTCCTTGTCCGGAATTGTTTGTTGTAGTGCTTGTGTACGTTATGCTGGTGTGTAACGGGATTTGTTTACCCATTTATTTATTGTTCTGTTTACGGTGGTTTTGTTTATTTAACTGGACCATTGTAAATCAGTTGCTCTCCTGCGCCTGACTTCTCTGCCGGCAGTACGCACCCCCTACAAGGGCCACGTTCGGGGAGGACAGGGAGGGATCGGCTGGGGCTCGTGTTCTGAAATTCAGGAGTAGTGTGTGTACGTGCATGCCATGTGTGTGTGTGTGTGTGTGTCTACATGCATGCCTGCCTGTGTCCGTGTTATATTTTCTCTTTTAATTTGGACATGTATAAATTATATACTACAATTTTCTCTATTGTCCCCAGTCCAACCGCAGCTAATGTATTTAACTGTAATCATAGTTCCATTTAAAAGCAGAGCTCAACCACAGTCTCCAAAACATAAACGGGATATTTCACACATTCCAACAGGCGAGAAGAGAGCGTCAATCTGAAAAACACCTGTAATTAAATCACACGCTTCCAGGAAGATGAAAAACAGTGTCATATTTGTGGTGGGACACACCTGCCTCCTACCCAATCATAGCCCCCACCTCCTCCCACCTCACTCCACCTCCCTCCATCTCCTCAATGCTCCTCTCTCTATCTCCAATATATCCTCATCAGAAACACGTTTGTATCCCTGGAGGATATTTACACTTATGTCCATTTTTGATTTCAACATGGCTATTCCCTGACTGACTGACGTGTCCTAGCCGTTGATGCTAGCTGCCAGCCTCAAGGTGTTGTTCCTCCCGGTCGCCAGGGAGATGAATGTGTGTCATCTGCCAACCACAGAAATGAATGGAGACATAAGTGTTGGGTTGAGACACCCTGCTGTATCATTATTAAAATGATTTATCATTATTTCCCCGTCGACTATGTCCAATTATCCATCAACACCTGCCCTGGCACCATCATAAGGTAACTCAGTGAGGTCAGTTCCTTTTATGACAGAGAGGGGTTAGTTGGACCTTCCAGACAGATCTTGTGTTGAGCGAGCAGATTATTGATCTGGTCATATGAGGACTGAACCATAATGACCAATAACAGAGGAAACATAGAGGGGTTGATAGCATATAAAGGTCATTGGGGGTTGGGAGGTTGACCATGGAATAACTGAGTGTGTAGGCCAATGGTTTGTCAGTGTGGGTGTGAGTTGGTATACACATGGACAGAGAACATCCTTGTCATGCCATGATCTGTTTCACCTGTCCTTGTGACACCCTCCAGGTGTCGCTTATTTTCCCCAGTGTATTTATCCCTGTGTTTCCTGTCCCTCTGTGCCAGTTCATCCAAGTCAACCAGCGTTTTTGCATTCTTCTTTTTCTAGTCTTCCCGGTTTTGACCCTTGCCTGTTTCTGGACTTTGTACCCGCCTGCCTGACCATTCTGCCTGCCTTGACCACGAGCCTGTCTGCCACTCTGTACCTCCTGGACTCTGGATCTGGTTTTGACCTTTTTGCCTGTCCACGACCATTCTCTTTGGATTAATAAACATTGTAAGACTCCAACCATCTGCCTACTGTGTCTGCATTTGGGTCTCACCTTGTGCCTTGATAATTCTTGAAACTGGGCTTTTCGTGTGTGTGTGTGTGTGTGTGTGTGTGTGTGTGTGTGTGTGTGTGTGTGTGTGTGTGTGTGTGTGTGTGTGTGTGTGTGTGTGTGTGTGTGTGTGTGTGTGTGAAAATTGATGAGGGCTATTCCTCACTGGTGCTGGTGGAGAATTAGAGCAGCACAGGTTGGCATCATCTGGCCAAACCACACACACACTCTCCCTGGTGTTTCTCCCTATTCTCTCTGCTTCTCCCCTCTGCTGCTATCCCCCAATCTCTCTCTCTCTCTCTCCTCTCATGTTATTTTCTGTTCTCTTTAACAACCCTTCTCTCTAACATCTCCTCCAGTCAACATTTTTGTATGACAACTTTTCCTCTCTGTTCTCTCCCTCTTTCCCACTCGTGATGTGGTCTCCATTCCATCCCCTCTCTCTGTCTCCCTCTCTCCTCATTTCTCCAGTGTCTCAGGAATGCCAGTCTAAATCTTGTGGCTTCTCCTCTGTCTCAGCTTTTCCCCTCCGATGTAAAAACATCTTCAGCTGATTCTCAACACAGACAAACGTAATGAAGAAGGCACTGATGAGACAGATGGTTCTAGTCTATATAGAAATCATCCCAGGGGCCGGTCAGCCTCATCCTACTTATACGACGTCTAGTTAGGACAATCACATCAAGTTCATTAACAGAGAAATGAGTGTGGTGATGGTGAGGACATTACTACCGTCTTCGTCATTATGAATGAACTGAGACTGAAGCTGAGGTTTCAAAAACCCAGGCACCAAAAGCATGACAAAAGCATCTGCTATACAACAGCCAAGGAGCCAAACAGGGCAAAGTCATTTATCATTAAACATCAGCTCTATAAACATCCCCTTAAATTCCACTTTGCTAACCAGAGGGGAGAGAGACAAGCATATAAAAGATGGTTAATGTGAACTACTGTAAATATTCTTCCAACGACCAGGCTTCACAGTCATAACGTCCCAATAGACTGTTAAATAAATATACATATAAACAGCCTGATCGCGTGCCTGCTTTATGTGGTTACTGCTCTTTTGGTTAGATAAGAATGTATAGTCTCCCACCAACTGTATTGCCTGGCTACCCAGACTCATGGCTTTCTTTTCGATATATAGACGTTCGATTTAGTTTATTCTGCCAGTTCTTTGGAATTTTCCAAATGGATTAACAATTCCACATTGAACATTGTATGGTGATTAATTAGAGCCACGGCATCTGTTTTGTCAGTAGGCCTAGGCTTAAAACCTCTTGAGGATCGTACTCTCTTTTTCAATTTTCGCATAAAATGACATACCCAAATCTAACTGCCTGTAGCTCAGGACCTGAAGCAAGGATATGCATATTCTTGAAACCATTTGAAAGGAAACACTTTGAAGTTTGTCGAACTGTGATATTAATGTAGGAGAATATAACACATTAGATCTGGTAAAATATAATACAAAGTTTCAGACTGATCCAGTGAAGCACAGTATTTTGTATCAAGTCTTCCCAAATGTGCTGAATTGGTTAATTGATACATTTTCAAGTACATAACTACAGAGAACATACAAAAATGATATGGTATGGCAAAATTGAAGTTTACACACTCCCATACATGATGGATCATTAGATTATACACTAACTTTCACACATCTAGATGGCCGGGCGGGGCGGGTGTGGAGCCAGAGACAGCAAGGGTTCAAACTGTAGAACCCAGTTCCTAAATTTGAATATACAGTGCCTTGCGAAAGTATTCGGCCCCCTTGAACTTTGCGACCTTTTGCCACATTTCAGGCTTCAAACATAAAGATATAAAACTGTATTTTTTTGTGAAGAATCAACAACAAGTGGGACACAATCATGAAGTGGAACGACATTTATTGGATATTTCAAACTTTCTTAACAAATCAAAAACTGAAAAATTGGGCGTGCAAAATTATTCAGCCCCCTTAAGTTAATACTTTGTAGCGCCACCTTTTGCTGCGATTACAGCTGTAAGTCGCTTGGGGTATGTCTCTATCAGATTTGCACATCGAGAGACTGAAATTTTTTCCCATTCCTCCTTGCAAAACAGCTCGAGCTCAGTGAGGTTGGATGGAGAGCATTTGTGAACAGCATTTTTCAGTTCTTTCCACAGATTCTCGATTGGATTCAGGTCTGGACTTTGACTTGGCCATTCTAACACCTGGATATGTTTGTTTTTGAACCATTCCATTGTAGATTTTGCTTTATGTTTTGGATCATTGTCTTGTTGGAAGACAAATCTCCGTCCCAGTCTCAGGTCTTCTTCCAGAATGGTCCTGTATTTGGCTCCATCCATCTTCCCATCAATTTTAACCATCTTCCCTGTCCCTGCTGAAGAAAAGCAGGCCCAAACCATGATGCTGCCACCACCATGTTTGACAGTGGGGATGGTGTGTTCAGCTGTGTTGCTTTTACGCCAAACATAACGTTTTGCATTGTTGCCAAAAAGTTCAATTTTGGTTTCATCTGACCTTCTTCCACATGTTTGGTGTGTCTCCCAGGTGGCTTGTGGCAAACTTTAAACAACACTTTTTATGGATATCTTTAAGAAAAGGCTTTCTTCTTGCCACTCTTCCATAAAGGCCTGATTTGTGCAATATACGACTGATTGTTGTCCTATGGACAGAGTCTCCCACCTCAGCTGTAGATCTCTGCAGTTCATCCAGAGTGATCATGGGCCTCTTGGCTGCATCTCTGATCAGTCTTCTCCTTGTATGAGCTGAAAGTTTAGAGGGACGGCTAGGTCTTGGTAGATTTGCAGTGGTCTGATACTCCTTCCATTTCAATATTATCGCTTGCACAGTGCTTCTTGGGATGTTTAAAGCTTGGGAAATCTTTTTGTATCCAAATCCGGCTTTAAACTTCTTCACAACAGTATCTCGGACCTGCCTGGTGTGTTCCTTGTTCTTCATGATGCTCTCTGCGCTTTTAACGGACCTCTGAGACTATCACAGTGCAGGTGCATTTATACGGATACTTGATTACACACAGGTGGATTGTATTTATCATCATTAGTCATTTAGGTCAACATTGGATCATTCAGAGATCCTCACTGAACTTCTGGAGAGAGTTTGCTGCACTGAAAGTAAAGGGGCTGAATAATTTTGCACGCCCAATTTTTCAGTTTTTGATTTGTTAAAAAAGTTTGAAATATCCAATAAATGTCGTTCCACTTCATGATTGTGTCCCACTTGTTGTTGATTCTTCACAAAAAAATACAGTTTTATATCTTTATGTTTGAAGCCTGAAATGTGGCAAAAGGTCGCAAAGTTCAAGGGGGCCGAATACTTTCGCAAGGCACTGTAAAAACAGATTTTATCAAATAAAACTATTCTACATTTAATCTCTGGGACCCTCAGGATGACAAATCAGAGCAAGATTACTAAATATATGTACATGATTTACCTTCAAAGGTGAATGTATCAAACCAGTTGCCGTGACAAGTTTTTTGTTGTTGTGCACTCTGCTCAAACAATAGCATGGTATTTTTTCAATGTAATAACTACTATAAATTGGACACTGCACAGGAATTTAAGCTTTCTGCCCCTATGTCTATGTCTATGTCCTGGAAAGTTTGCTGTTACTTACACTGTCATTCTAGTCACATTAGCGCACGTTAGCATAGATCCGTAGAGGTTAATACGGAAGTGGTCAGATGACGCAGATTCTAAGCTACAGGACTGTTTTGTTAGTACAGGCAGGAACATGTTCCCGGGACTCATCCGATGGCATTGAGGAGTATATCACATCAGTCACCAATTTCATCAATAATTGCATGGATGACGTTCAAGGAGCGGGACTCTAACCCAGACGCTTATAAGAAATCCTGCTATGCCCCCAGACAAACAATCAACCAGGAAAAGCATAAACACATGACTAAGATTGAATCCTACTACACAGGCTACGAAACTCGGCGGATTCTTTTTTTAAAATGTTTTATTTCACCTTTATTTAACCAGGTAGGCTAGTTGAGAACAAGTTCTCATTTGCAACTGCGACCTGGCCAAGATAAAGCAAAGCTGTTCGACACATACAACAACACAGAGTTACACATGGAATAAACAAACATACAATCAATAATATTGTATGTTTGCTGTATATAGAAAAATCTATATACAGCATGTGCAAATGAGGTAGGATAAGAGAGGTAAGGCAATAAATAGGCCATGGTGGCAAAGTAATTACAATATACCAATTAAACACTGGAATGGTAGAATATGCAGAAGATGAATGTGCAGTAGAGATACTGGGGTGCAAAGGAGCAATATAAATTAGTAAATAACAGTATGGGGATGAGGTAGATTGGATGGGCTATTTACAGATGAGCTATGTACAGGTGCAGTGATCTGTGAGCTGCTCTGACAGCTGGTGCTTAAAGCTAATGAGGGAGGTAAGAATCTCCAGCTTTAGTGATTTTTGCAGTTCGTTCCAGTCATTGGCAGCAGAGAACTGGAAGGAAAGGCGGCCGAAGGAAGAATTGGCTTTGGGGGTGACCAGAGCAGTGGGGGTGGGGGTGACCAGTGGGGGTGACCTGCTGGAGCACATGCTACGGGTGGGTGCTATGATTGTGACCAGTGAGCTGAGATAAGGCGGGACTTTACCTAGCAGACACTTGTTGGTGACCTGGAGACAGTGGGTTTGGCGACGAGTATGAAGCGAGGGCCAGCCAACGAGAGCATACAGGTCACAGTGGTGGGTAGTATATGGGGCTTTGGTGACAAAACGGATGGCACTGTGATAGACTACATCCAATTTGTTGGGTAGAGTGTTGTAAATGATATCGCCGAAGTTGAGGATCGGTAGGATGGTCAGTTTTACGAGGGTATGTTTGGCAGCATGAGTGAAGGATGCTTTGTTGCGAAATAGGACACTGAGATTTAATTCTAGATTTAATTTTAGATTGGAGATGTTTAATGTGAGTCTGGAAGGAGAGTTTACAGTCTAACCATACACTTAGGTATTTGTAGTTGTCCACATATTCTAAGTCAGAACAGTCCAGAGTAGTGATGCTGGACGGGCAGGCAGGTGCGGGCAGCGATCTTTTGAAGAGCATGCATTTCATTTTACTTGCATTTAAGAGAAGTTGGAGTCCACAGAAGGAGAGTTGTATGGCATTGAAGCTCATCTGGAGGTTAGTTAACACAGTGTCCAAAGAAGGGCCAGAGGTATACAGAATGGTGTCGTCTGCGTAGAGGTGGATCAAAGAATCACCAGCAGCAAGAGCGGCATCATTGATGTATACAGAGAAGAGAGTCGGACTGAGAATTGAACCCTGTGGCACCCCCCATAGAGACTGCCAAGCTTGGAAACTATTACAGACTACAAAGGGAAGCCTACTTAAGCTGCCCAGTGTCAAAAGCCTAACGAGCTAATTACTTCTATGCACGCTTTGAGGCAAGTAACACTGAAGCACGCATGAGTGCACCAGCTGTTCCGGGCGACTGTGTGATCACGCTCACCGTAGCCGATGTGAGCAAGAACAGGTCAACATTCACACGTCCGCAGGGTCAGACGGATTACCAGGACATGACCTCAGAGCATTCCGCTGACTAACTGGCAAGTATCTTCACTGACATTTTCAACCTCCCCCTGACCGAGTCTGTAAAACCTACATGTTTCAAGCAGACCACCATAGTCCCTGTTCCCAAGAACACCAAGGTAACCTGCCAATATGACTACCGACTCGTAGCATTCACGTATGTAGTATGAAGAGCTTTGAATGGCTGGTCATGGCTTACATCAACACCATCATCCCAGACACCCTTGACCCACTCCAATTTGCATACAGCCCCAACAGAGCCACAGATGACGCAATCTCGATTGCACTCAACACTGCCCTTTCCCACCTGGACAAAAGGAACAGCTACGTGAGAGTGCTGTTCATCGACTATAGCTCATCGTTCAACACCATAGTGCCCACAAAGCTCATCACAAAGCTAAGGACACTGAGACTAAACACCTCCCTCTGCAACTGGATCCTGGACTTCCTGACTGGCCGGTGGTAAGGGTAAGCAACAACACATCTGCCACTCTGATCCTCAACACAGGTGCCCCTCAGGGGTGCGTGATTAGTTCCCTCCTGTACTCCCTGTTCACCCATGACTGTGTGGCAAAGCACGACTCCAACAACATCATTAAGTTTGTCAACAACACAACAGTGGTGGGCCTGATCACCGACAATGACGAGACAGCCTATAGGGAGGAGGTCAGAGACCTGGAAGTGTGGTGCCAGGAAAACAACCGCTTCCTCAACGTGATCAAGACAAAGGAAATTATTGTGGACTACAGGAAAAGGAGGGCCGAGCACGCCCCCATTCTCATCGACGGGGCTGTAGTGGAGCAGGTTGAGAGCCTCAAGTTCCTTGGTGTCCACATCACCAACAAACTATGATGGTCCAAACACACCAACACAGTCGTGAGGAGGGCACAACAATGCCTATTCCCCCTCAGGAGACTGATTTGGCATGTGTCCTCAGATCCTCAAAAAGTTCTACAGCTGCACCATTGAGAGCATGGTTGCATCACCTCCTGGCTCGGCCCCCGACCGCAAGGCTCTACAGAGAGTGCCAAGCTTCTGGGGCCAAGCTTCCTGCCATCCAGGACATCTATAACAGGTGGTGTCAGAGGGCCCTACAAATTACCAAAGACTCCAGCCACCCTAGTCATAGACTGTTCTCTCTACTACCGCTCGGCAAGCGGTACCGGAGCACCAAGTCTAGAGCCAAAAGGCTTCTGAACAGCTTCTACCCCCAAATGATAAGACTGCTGAACAGCTAATCAAATGACTACCCGGATTATTTGCATTGACCTCCCCTTTTTTTAAGCTGCTGCTACTAGCTGTTTATTGTTTATTATCTATGCATTGTCACTTTACCCCTACCTACATGTACTTATTACCTCAATTACCTCGACTAACCTGTAATCCTCACACATTGACTTGGTAGCGGTACCCCCTGTTTATAGCCTTGTTATTGTTATTTTATTGTTGCTATTTTTTTAAATATTTTTCTTAACCTCTTAGAGCTCTAGGGGCGCTATTTCATTTTTGGATAAAAAACGTTCCCGTTTTAAGCGCGATATTTTGTCACGAAAAGATGCTCGACTATGCATATTCTTGACAGTTTTGGAAAGAAAACACTCTGAAGTTTCAGAATCTGCAAAGATTTTGTCTGTAAGTGCCCCAGAACTCATTCTACAGGCGAAACCAAGATGATGCATCACCCAGGAATTAGCAGAATTTCTGAAGCTCTGTTTTCCATTCTCTCCTTATATGGCTGTGATTGCGCAAGGAATGAGCCTACACTTTCTGTCGTTCGCCCAAGGTCTTAGCAGCATTGTGACGTATTTGTAGGCATATCATTGGAAGATTGGCCATAAGAGAGATTCCAGAGGTCCGCCCGGTGTCCTTTGTCTAAATTTGTGCGTAATCTTCAGGTGCGGTCATTTTCTCCTGGGATTCAGGAGAGAAAGCATGTGTCCAAGAACGATGTATCAATGAAGAGATATGTGAAAAACACCTTGAGGATTGATTCTAAACAACGTTTGCCATGTTTTCAGTCGATATTATGGAGTTAATTTGGAAAAAAGTTTGCGTTTTGAGGACTGAATTTATGGATTTTTTTTGGTAGCCAAATGTGATGTATAAAACGGAGCTATTTCTAATACACAAGGAATCTTTTTGGAAAAACTGAGCATCTGCTATCTAACTGAGAGTATCCTCATTGAAAACATCAGAAGTTCTTCAAAGGTAAATTATTTTATTTGAAGGCTTTTATGTTTTTGTTAATGTTGCGTGCTGGATGCTAACGCTAATGCTAACGCTAAATGCTAACGCGAAATGCTAACTCTAGCTAGCTACTTTTACACAAATGATTGTTTTCCTATGGTTGAGAAGCATATTTTGAAAATCTGAGATGACAGTGTTGTTTACAAAAGGCTAAGCTTGAGAGATGGCATATTTATTTCATTTCATTTGCGATTTTCATAAATAGTTAACGTTGTGTTATGCTAATGAGCTTGCTGATAGATTTACACAATCCTGGATACAGGGGTTTTTTCATAGCTAAACGTGACGCAGAAAACGGAGCGATTTGTCCTAAACAAATAATCTTTCAGGAAAAACTGAACATTTGCTATCCGAGAGTCTCCTCATTGAAAACATCTGAAGTTCTTCAAAGGTAAATGATTTTTTTGAATGCTTTTCTGTTTTTTTGTGTAAATGTTGCCAGCTGAATGCTAATGCTAAATGCTACGTTAGCCATCAATACTGTTACACAAATGCTTGTTTTGCAATGGTTGAGAAGCATATTTTGAAAATCTGAGATGACAGTGTTGTTAACAAAAGGCTAAGCTTGAGAGCTAGCATATTTATTTCATTTAGTTTGCGATTTTCATGAATAGTTAACGTTGCGTTATGGTAATGAGCTTGAGTCTGTATTCACGAACCCGGATCCGGGATGGGGAGATCAGAAAGGTTAACTATTATTTTTCTGAAAACTGAATTGCTGGTGAAGGGCTTGTAGGTAAGCATTTCACTGTAAGCTCTACACCTGTTGTATTCGGTGCATGTTACAAATAAAATTTGATTTGATTTGTAGAGGAAGCAGTTGGAACACAATTGAGTGAGTGAGACACGGAGGGGAAAGGGAATTTAGGGAGAAGAACTGTTTGATGCTTGGCTTGGTAAATTTTTTGGGGTGCCCTGTACAATGCACATGTACAAATGGAACACTAGAACCAAAGCAAATTAACGTTATCTTCAAGTCAACATTTTTTATGGGTAACATTTCACTTGCCCATTCGGGCAGCCACAAAGCACATTCCACCAAATAATTTCACAGTATTATTATTTTTTTAAATCTCTGATTAAAGATCGAGTTTTGATGTCTGTTCGAGTACATGCCCAACCCTAATGCTATCAAATTTGGACCGTCTGATTGGTCCCAGAAACCATGGCTTGGGAAAGAGCCAGACCACACGTGGATAAAGTGACGTATTGAAAATTCTGATTGGTTAGAGACGATCCAATCGCTGATGACTTTGTTTTGTACAACCTCCCTTGTCACTACAAACAACTTAAACGATGGCAGATTCAGACTGAAGTATGTAGCAATCAATAGAACAGTGGAAGAATTCAGAGTGAGTCATCAGGCAACCAACTCTATCCAAAGCCATTAGCTGTACAGCCTTTGGCTGGAATCCCAGCCTATCATGTTCAAGAGGGTCTCGCTTGCCAAAACAGAATACACCAGAGTGAGAGAATGAAGTTGTGGCAGTTCTGCAAGACATTAAGAAATGAGTCCATTAACACAGGTTTCAGTGTTTAAGCATAGATCAATTATGTTATCTTGCTTCCCATCCAACACGCTGATGACAACATCTCTCAATTAAAACACATCTCCCCCATTGTCTACTTCCTCTACCTTGTCAATGCTGTACTGTCATTGGCCTCTGCCCCATAACCTCAGAGCCGGCCAACACTAACTCATCTCAAACACATCCAACGTATTAATAAGAGCATCATGGTGGGCCTGAAGTCAGGAAAAGAAAACTGCTTCAATCAAACTGAAACACACGGCCACTTTGAGCAAAGTGTATTTACTGCCCTGTAGGTTTGGATGAGCTATTTTCCACTCTCCCTGTTCTATCATCATTAAAAGGGCCATGTGAAAACACGCTCATTAAAAGGGCCATCTGAACACGCTCATTAGTATGCAGGAGTCACTCATGCATACGACCAGGAAATAGCATGAGTGCACACACATAAACACACACTCTGCATATACAAACAGAAGAGCAGCCATCCCTGTGGCGGTGTCCTCTGCTGGGGTACGATGTGGGGAGGAGGAGAGTGGTGGAGAGGGGTGTAGGGGGCCTACTGGGGCAGGATGGAAGGGGCTGATAGGGCCTGATAGGGGCTGAGGCTGGCACACTGACAGAGCCCTGCTGGTCCAGGTAGTCCAGAGCTCAGCCAGATCCTGGCAGTGACAAATGGACCCAATTTCCATGTATTTATCTATCTGTGGAGTGGAGGGAGCAACGCAGCCAGGCCTGGCCTACAATAAATCTTCATCCCGTTAAAGCCTCTCTCAATAAACACATACATATCAGGCCCTCAGGCATGTTGTGTAAATCAAATGATACAACCCCCCCCCCCAAAATCTCTTGGAAGATACAAAATATTATTTATTGTGAAACAAACAAGAAAACTTGAGCGTGCATAACTATTCAGCCCCCCAAAGTCAATACTTTGTAGAGCCACCTTTTGCAGCAATTACAACTGCAAGTCTCTTGAGGTATGTCTCTATAAGCTTGGCACATCTAGAGACTGGGATTTTTGCCCATTCTTCAAGGCAAAACTGCTCCAGCTCCTTCAAGTTGGATGGGTTCAACTGGTGTACAGCAATCTTTAAGTCATACCACAGATACTCAATTGGATTGAGGTCTGGGCTTTGACTAGGCCATTCCATGACATTTAAATGTTTCCCCTTAAACTACTCGAGTGTTGCTTTAGCAGTATGCTTAGGGTAATTGTCCTGCTGGATGGTTAACTTCCATCCCAGTCTCAAATCTCTGGAAGACTGAAACAGGTTTCCCTCAAGAATTTTCCTGTATTTAGCGCCATCCATCATTCCTTAAAATCACACCAGTTTCCCAGTCCCTGCTGATGAAAAACATCCCCACAGCATGATGCTGCCACCACCATGCTTCACTGGGGAAGCACTGGGGATGATGTTCTTGGGGTGCTGAGAGGTTTTGGATTTGCGCCAGCCATAGCATTTTCCTTGATGGCCAAAACGCTCAATTTGACCAGAATATCTTCTTCCATATGTTTGGGGAGTCTCCCACATGCCTTTTGGCAAACACCAAACATGTTTGATTATTTTTTTCTTTAAGCAATGGATTATTTTCTGACCACTCTTCCGTAAAGCCCAGCTCTGTGAAGTGTACGGCTAAAGTGATCCTATGGACAAATACTCTTATCTCCACTGTGGAGCTTTGCAGCTCCTTCAGGGTTATCTTTGGTCTCTTTGTTGCCTCTCTGATAAATGCCCTCCTTGCCGGGTCCGTGAGTTTTGGTGGATTTGTTGTGGTGCCATATTCTGTCCATTTTTTAATAATGTATTTAATGGTGCTCCGTGGGATGTTCAAAGTTTTTGATATTTTTTATAACCTAACCCTGATCTGTACTTCTCCACAACTTTGTCCCTGACCTGTTTGGAGAGCTCCTTGGTCTTCATGGTGCCACTTGCTTGGTGTTGCCACTTGCTTAGTGGTGTTGCAGACTCTGGGGCCTTTCAGAACAGGTGTATATATACTGAGATCATGTGACAGATCAGGTGACGATTAGATTTTACACAGGTGGACTTTATTTAACTAATTGTGTGACTTCTGAAGGTAATAGCAGAGTGTTGAATACATATGCACACACCACTTTTCCATTAGATTTTTTTTTCATTTCACTTCACCAATTTGGACTATTTTGTGTATGTCCATTACATGAAGTCCAAATGAAGATACATTTAAATTACAGGTTGTGAATACCTTTGCAAGGCACTGTACATGCACACATGCACACATGCACACATGGCACGCAAGCTGTATGGAAAGAAAGGAAAGAGTCCCTAGCACACACACACACAGAGCAGTATGAGGTTAAGGTCATCCCCCTTAATATGGCCATTTGTTTCTGCTGTCATGCCATGAGTGAACTAGCCATGAGGAGTGATGGGGTGGGGGTCAGGGGGTCAGGGGGAGGCAGAATGCATCTATACAGTTTAGATTTGAGACAGCAGAAGGAAACAGCTGAGTGAAGCTGAGTGAAAGACCCACTTCTGAGGTGGGAGAGAGAGAGATACAAGCACACTGGCATTCTGTTTCAATTAACAGCAACATGCAGGCAGGGCAAGCCAGCCTCATGGCTCAGTAAGAACTAGCCTCCTCTCCTCTCCGTTTCTCACGTGACAGAGGGGCCTCCCCTGTTGTCCTGTTACACACACACAGACAGGCCTTCTGAGGGGCCACAGAGAGCCACAGATATGAATAGCATCTGTATACAATCTGAGTGTCTCCCACTCCTGATATACTGCATGGCTTTTGTCTCATGGGTTGTCATGCCTGTGCATGCAGACTAGAGCTGTCCGGCTGAACAAACCAGCTGTTGGTCAGGCTCTGTATCATTCCACTGTTTCCTTTGACCTGGTACGAGTAAAACCAACACTAGAGTGTATCTCTGCTGATCACATTTCCAATTTTAGTGCAAGCACACAGACAGCACTAGCAATGTGAACACCTCCTCAATGTGTAACCAACCCACATGCTTGGTCCATTCTCTCACACTCGTACACACACACTCATACGTACACACACACACACACACACACACACACACACACACACACACACACACACACACACACACTCCCCCTTCCCTGGTCTGTTAGCTTACAGACATACACACACCAATCTGTGTCTGACTCTGTGCCAGGCCTTCAGCGGTCTGAATGAGTGAGCTGGTGGATTTAATTAGTCCTGTGTCCATACACATGGAAATGTATCCGACGGCGTCACAGCAACACACCTACACACACGTCGAAGCTCGTCACATCGCCATCCACTCAGTGTTCGACACGCCCCACGGTGGCATACGTAGTCTTACACATACACAAACAAGCACAGTGAGGATGCAGTGGGAGACACTATCCAGCTTAATGATTTTGTCTGATTAGGTGATTTGTATGTAGCACATGTAACTGGTTTTGGAGAGGATCGGAATGAAAAGATCTCGCTTGACTGGCTGTTCCAGGGGTGCAGGGCCCAGCTGTGGTGCTGGGGTGGAGAGGAAAGAGGTAGAGAACCAGATTTGGTTGGGGAGTGAGGGGTACCATTGCGGCGGAAGGGAGAGAAAGCTCCTTGATCAATAGCTCCACAGATTAAATGTGAACGGCGCTCATGTGCACGCTGGGTCCACAGACGACCCCCTCGCTACAAAAAAATCAAAAATAGATTTTCGTGGTCAGGAGGGCCATTCGTCATCATTAGAGCACCACATTGGAGCGGCTGACCTGGTCAGGAAGTAGAATCACATCACATCACGCCCTCCATCTGGGATCAGCCATCAAACACTAAGCACGGACTCATCCTCTGGTCTGGTTGGAGCTCTGTCTCTCTCCCCTCTCTCTCTCTATAGTAAGTCTCCTCTCTAACTCTCTCCCCTCTCTCTCTACAGTATGTCTCCTCTCTAACTCTCTCCCCTCTCTCTCTACAGTATGTCTCCTCTCTCTCTCTCTCCCTCTCTCTCTCTACAGTATGTCTCCTCTCTCTCTCTCTCTCTCTCTCTCTCCCCCCTCTCTACAGTATGTCTCCTCTCTCTCGCTCTCTCCCCTCTCTATCTACAGTATGTCTCCTCTCTCTCTCTCTCTACAGTATGTCTCCTCTCTCTCTCTCTCTCTCTCTCTCTCTCTCCCCCCTCTCTCTCTACAGTATGTCTCCTCTCTCTCGCTCTCTCCCCTCTCTCTCTACAGTATGTCTCCTCTCTCTCTCTCTATACAGTATGTCTCCTCTCTCTCTCCCCTCTCTCTCTACAGTATGTCTCCTCTCTAACTCTCTCTCCTCTCTCTCCCCTCTCTCTCTACAGTATGTCTCCTCTCTAACTCGTCCTCTCTCTCCCCTCTCTCTACAGTATGTCTCCTCTCTAACTCTCTCTCCTCTCTCTCCCCTCTCTCTCTACAGTATGTCTCCTCTCTAACTCGCCCTCTCTCTCCCCTCTCTCTACAGTATGTCTCCTCTCTAACTCTCTCTCCTCTCTCTCCCCTCTCTCTCTACAGTATGTCTCCTCTCTAACTCGCCCTCTCTCTCCCCTCTCTCTACAGTATGTCTCCTCTCTAACTCTCTCCCCTCTCTCTCTACAGTATGTCTCCTCTCTAACTCTCTCCCCTCTCTCTCTACAGTATGTCTCCTCTCTAACTCTCTCCCCTCTCTCTACAGTATGTCTCCTCTCTAACTCGCCCTCTCTCTCCCCTCTCTCTCCAGTATGTCTCCTCTCTAACTCTCTCTCCTCTCTCTCCCCTCTCTCTCTACAGTATGTCTCCTCTCTAACTCGCCCTCTCTCTCCCCTCTCTCTACAGTATGTCTCCTCTCTAACTCTCTCCCCTCTCTCTCTACAGTATGTCTCCTCTCTAACTCTCTCCCCTCTCTCTACAGTATGTCTCATCTCTAACTCTCTCCTCTCTCTCTCTACAGTATGTCTCCTCTCTAACTCTCTCCCCTCTCTCTCTACAGTATGTCTCCACTCTAACTCTCTTCCCTCTCTCTCTACAGTGTCTCATCTCTAACTCTCTCCTCTCTCTCTCTACAGTACGTCTCCTCTCTAACTCTCTCCTCTCTCTCTACAGTATGTCTCCTCTCTAACTCTCTCCCCTCTCTCTCTACAGTATGTCTCATCTCTAACTCTCTCCTCTCTCTCTCTACAGTATGTCTCCTCTCTAACTCTCTCCCCTCTCTCTCTACAGTATATCTCCTCTCTAACTCTCTATCTACAGTATGTCTCCTCTCTAACTCTCTCTATATCTACAGTATGTATCCTCTCTAACTCTCTCTCTCTCCTATCTTTCCCCTCCCTCTCCCTCTCTCTCCCTCTACAGTATGTCTCCTCTCTAATTCCCTCTATCCCCGCTCTCTCTCTCCCCCTCTCTTTGGACCCTGTCTCTTCACCTCTCTCTCTCCCCCTCTCTTTGGACCCTGTCTCTTCACCTCTCTCTCTCCCCCTCTCTTTGGACCCTGTCTCTTCACCCCTCTCTCTCCCTCTCTTTCTCTGGCCAAATGAAGCCATCAGTGATACAGTATGTAATGGGTGTCCTGGTCAGAGAAACTAGGATGAGATGAGAGAAACCACCACCCTACTAGCCCTGAGCAGTAGGGCACGGTACTTAACCTGAATTGGCTCATTTCATTTCCAGCTGTATAAATACTGAATAATGTATAGAAATGTAAGCTACTTAAAGCGGACCCGAATAATGGCCACTCACTCAGCTAAGCTCTATGAATAATGGAATAATCCACTGTAAAATATGGATAGATAACGTATATTAGCTCACTCTCATCCCTCCAGCTGCCCAGCATCTCGCAGACCGACCAACAGCATTTCAAGACCCAGAAACAGAGGGATGAGAAGGAGGAGGAGAGGAGATGGAGGGGTGTTGCATGATGGGGAATCCATTTTCCATAGAGCCATATCATGGGGCACTGTTGGGCCAAATGAAAAAGTGTCCTTGGAGCCCGAGGGCAAGTGTTCAGATGTGTCTATCACTGTAGACAGAGAGACAGGCAGCTGCTAGGCCCTGTGGACTGTAGACAGAGCCAGTGAGCTAACCCTAACCCCTGTGGACTGTAGACAGAGCCATTGAGCTAACCCTAACCCCTGTGGACTGTAGACAGAGCCAGTGAGCTAACCCTAACCACTGTGGACTGTAGACAGAGCCAGTGAGCTAACCTTAACCCCTGTGGACTGTAGACAGCGAGAATGTGAGCTAACCCTAACCCCTGTGGACTGTAGACAGAGATACAGTGAGCTAACCCTAACCCCTGTGGACTGCAGACAGAGAGACTGTGAGCTAACCCTAATTCCTGTGGATTGTAAACAGAGATACAGTCAGCTAACCCTAACCCCTGTGGACTGTAGACAGAGAGACAGTGAGCTAGCCCTAACTCCTGTGGACTGTAGCCAGAGATACAGTGAGCTAACCCTAACCCCTGTGGACTATAGACAGAGAGAGACAGTGAGCTAACCCCTGTGGATTGTGGACAGAGAGACAGTGAGCTAACCCTAACCCCTGTGGACTGTAGACAGAGAGACAGTGAGCTAACCCTAACCCCTGTGGACTGTAGACAGAGAGACAGTCAGCTAACCCTAACCCCTGTGGAATGTAGACAGAGAGACAGTGAGCTAACCCTCACCCCTATGGACTGTAGACAGAGAGAGACAGTGAGCTAACCCTAACCCCTGTGGACTGTAGACAGAGAGACAGTGAACTAACCTTAACCCCTGTGGACTGCAGACAGAGAGACTGTGAGCTAACCCTAATTCCTGTGGACTGTAAACAGAGATACAGTCAGCTAACCCTAACCCCTGTGGACTGTAGACAGAGAGACAGTGAGCTAGCCCTAACTCCTGTGGACTATAGACAGAGAGAGACAGTGAGCTAACCCCTGTGGATTGTGGACAGAGAGACAGTGAGCTAACCCTAACCCCTGTGGACTGTAGACAGAGAGACAGTGAGCTAACCCTAACCCCTGTGGACTGTAGACAGAGAGACAGTCAGCTAACCCTAACCCCTGTGGACTGTAGACAGAGAGACAGTGAGCTAACCCTCACCCCTATGGACTGTAGACAGAGAGAGACAGTGAGCTAACCCTAACCCCTGTGGACTGTAGACAGAGAGACAGTGAACTAACCTTAACCCCTGTGGAGTGTAGACAGAGAGACAGTGAGATAACCTTAACCCCTGTGGACTGTAGACAGAGAGACAGTAAGCTAACCTTAACCCCTGTGGACTGTAGACAGAGAGACAGTGAGCTAACCCTAACCTCTATGGACTGTAGACAGAGAGAGACAGTGAGCTAACCCTAACCCCTGAGGGGTGTGCTATGAGAGATATGAGACCATATCTCAGACATCTCAGTAGCACGGTCCACTCAGAGTCTGTCCAGCGCTGATGACATCATCCTGTGTGTGTGTGTGTGTGTGTATCTGTGTGTGTGTGTGCGTAGCACCCAAGCTGGGTGTGCGTTGCCCTTGTGTCAGATAGGAGAGGAGAGGCACTTTGAACTTCACAGCTCTGTGAGCACACAGCAGGGAGTGTATGTGTTCTATTTACAGTACACACTCCATCTGTGTTCCCCAGCCCTCCCCTGTCACTCCTCCACGCTCCCTCAACACAGCGACATGCTCGGACATGCATAGCTTAACAGCCAATGCATGTTAGCAAGCGACATCAATGAATACCATAACTGCCTTCCGTATTCATATGACTGAACCAGTTGACCATTTGATGAACTTTCCAATTTGTTAACTTAATTTCAATGTCCTGCCAGCAGGTGTTGAAATGAATTGGTTTCCCTGGTGTCTTATGTGTGATGCACCGTTGGCTCCATGCTGTTTGACTGCCCACACTGTATGAGTGTTGTATGGATGTGGGAACTCTTAATGAGACCGTGCTACGGTTTTCAGGGGGATGCTTTAACAGAATAGAAAACACCAACACACCCGCCTACATGCGCGAGTAAGCACACACACACACACACACACACACACACACACACACACACACACACACACACACACACACACACACACACACACAGCATGCACACACACACACAGAGCATGCACATACACAGAGCATGCACACACACACACAGAGCATGCACACACACACACGCATACAGAGCATGCACACACACATTCAGGGACCAGGAAGATATGCCCTTGATGACTAGGAAACACTGTCACAACTGATAAACATGTGTTTCCACTAAGAGATGCTGCCACACTTAGTCCTATAGTATGACGTTTTGGAAGGGGTGTGGAGTCCTACTGCCTGTCCCCACCCGCCAGACAGGACATGGAGAATTATGTAAAATGATAGGAAGAAGATGTAGTTTTTGAATAGTCATTGTTAAAAAAAAAAAAAACATATTCACAAGACCAACTTTCAAAATCAATTAAAATATTTAACCCTCAAGAGAAAAATTATAATTAAAAAAACAGCATTAGCATCAACATTTAATTGAATTAGGCAATTCCCTATTCGGTGTTGACTAAATTGTACTTTTTAGTATTTGGGGGATGAACTATAGGTTGCCTTTTTTAAATGAGTACATACCCATGAGCAACTGTGCTCCTAGACAGTGCATTCCCATGGTATCTATCTCTGCAAGAAAAACAAACAGATATTTAAACAAATCTAATCCAGTAGAGATGTGGAACTGTTAGGCTTTGTGGAGAAACTACGGCGCTGGAAGGCAAATCAAACAGATAAGGTTTCACTCATATCTGGTAACAGGTGAATACTTTCCTCCCCTTCATCCCCCTTTCTTCTCCTCCTATCCTCTCCCCTCATGACGATCTGATGGGGGTAACAGTATCCACGCTGTTACCAAACCTCTGGAGATAGCTGCCCCTCTCAACATGCAGCTGAGGTGGATGAGGGAAACCCACAAACACACACACACACAGCCAGGGTTGGTCTTTGGTTAGCAAAGCCAGCCTTAGGTTTGGCTGTGATAATCAATACCCATATAACAGCAGAGGGGAAGAAGAGAAGAGAATAAGAGTACCTCCTCCCAGCTGGCCACTGCACTGAGACTAGGAAACACTCTCACAACTGATAAATCCACGATAATCGAGAATTTCAATAAGCATTTCTTTACGGCTGGCCATGCTTTCCACCTGGCCACCCCAACCCCGGCCAACAGCTCTACACCCCCCGCAGCAACTGGCCCAAGCCCCCCCCCCCCTGCTTCTCCTTCACCTAAATCCAGCTGATGTTCTGAAAGAACTGCAAAATCTGACCCCTACAAATCAGCCGGGCTAGACAATCTGGACCCTCTCTTCCTAAAATTATCCGCCAACATTGTTGCAACCCCTATTACTGGTCTGTTCAACCTCTCTTCTGTATCGTCTGAGGTTCCTAAACATTGGAAAGTGGCCGCGGTCATCCCCCTCTTCAACGGGGGAGACACTCTAGACCCAAACTGTTACAGACCTATATCCATCCTGCCCTGCCTATCTAAAGTCTTTGAAAGCCAAGTGAACAAACAGATCACCGACCATTTCGAATCCCACCGTACCTTCTCCGCTATGCAATCTGGTGTCCGAGCTGGTCACGGATGCACCTCAGCCACGCTCAAGGTCCTAAACGATATCATAACAGCCATTGATCGACCTGGCCAAGGCTTTCGACTCTGCATTCTTATCGGCAGACTCTTTAGCCTTGGTTTCTCAAATGACTGCCTCGCCTGGTTCACCAACTACTTCTCAGATAGAGTTCAGTGTGTCAAATCGGAGGGCCTGTTGTCCGGATCTCTGGCAGTCTCTATGGGGCTGCCACAGGGTTCAATTCTCGGGCCGACTCTTTTCTCTGTATACATCAATGATGTCGCTCTTGCTGCGGGTAATTCTTTGATCCACCTCTATGCAGACGACACCATTCTGTATACATCTGGCCCTTCTTTGGACACTGTGTTAACAAACCTTCCAGATGAGCTTCAACGCCATACAACACTCCTTCCGTGGCCTCCAGCTGCTCTTAAATTCTAGTAAAATGAAATGCATGCTCTTCAACCGATTGCTGCCTGCACCCACCTGCATGACAAGCATCACTACTCTGGACGGTTCTGACTTGTGGACAGCTATAAATACCTAGGTGTCTGGCTAGACCGTAAACTCTCCTTCCAGACTCACAATAAGCATCTCCAATCAAAAGTTAAATCTAGAATCGACTCCTAGTTCGCAACAAAGCCCCCTTCACTCATGCTGCCAAACTCATGCTGCCATACCTTCGTAAAACAGACTATCCTATCGATCCTTGACTTCGGCGTTGTCATTTATAAAATAGCCTCCAACACTGTACTCAACAAATTGGATGCAATCTATCACAGTGCCATCCGTTTTGTCACCAAAGCCCATATACAACCCACCACAGCGACCTGTATGCTCTCATTGGCTGGTCCTCGTTAGATATTCGTCGCCAAACCCATTGGCTCCAGGTCATCTATAAGTCTTTGCTAGGTAAAGCTCCGCCTTATCTCAGCTCACTGGTCACCATAGCAACACCCACTCATAGCACGCGCTACAGTAGGTATATCTCACAGGTCATCCCCAAAGCCAACACCTCCTTTGGCCGCCTTTCCTTCCAGTTCTCTGCTGTGAATGACTGGAACCAATTGCAAAAATCACTGAAGTTAGAGACCTATCTCCCTCACTAACTTGAAGCACCGGCAGCCCATCTGTAAATAGCCCATCCAACCAACTACCTCATCCCCATATTTGTTTTTTGTTTTTTTCTCTGTTATTTTGCACACCAGTATTTCTACTTGCCCATCCTCATCTGCACATCTATCAATCCAGTGTTAATTGCTAAATTGTAATTAATTCGCCACTATGGCCTATTTATTGCCTTACCTCCTTACTTCATTTGCACACACTGTATACAGATGTTCTATTGTTTTATTGACTGTACGTTTGTTTATTCCATGTGTAACTCTGTTTTGTTGTTTTTGTCACACTGCTTTGCTTTATCTTGGCCTGGTCACAGTTGTAAATGAAGACTTGTTCTCAACTGGAATATCTGGTTAAATAAAGGTGAAAAGCTGCACAGCAAGAGGACAAGAGAGACTGTACAGCACCGCACAGCAAGAGGACAAGAGGAGAGACTGTACAGCACCGCACAGCAAGAGGAGAAGAGGAGAGACAGTACAGCACCGCACAGCAAGAGGACAAGAGGAGAGACTGTACAGCACCGCACAGCAAGAGGAGAAGAGGAGAGACTGTACAGCACCGCACAGCAAGAGGACAAGAGGAGAAACTGTACAGCACCGCACAGCAAGAAGACAAGAGGAGAGATGGTACAGCACAGCACAGCAAGAGGACAAGAGGAGAGACTGTACAGCACAGCACAGCAAGAGGACAAGAGGAGAGACTGTACATCACCGCACAGCAAGAGGACAAGAGGAGAGACTGTACAGCACCGCACAGCAAGAGGACAAGAGGAGAGACTGTACAGACCGAACAGCAAGAGGACAAGAGGAGAGACTGTACAGCACAGCACAGCAAGAGGACAAGAGGAGAGACTGTACAGCACCGCACAGCAAGAGGACAAGAGGAGAGACTGTACAGCACCGCACAGCAAGAGGACAAGAGGAGAGACTGTACAGCACAGCACAGCAAGAGGACAAGAGGAGAGACTGTACAGCACCGCACAGCAAGAGGACAAGAGGAGAGACTGTACAGCACCGCACAGCAAGAGAACAAGAGGAGAGACTGTACAGCACCGCACAGCAAGAGGACAAGAGGAGACTGTACAGCACCACACAGCAAGAGAACAAGAGGAGAGACTGTACAGACCGAACAGCAAGAGGAAGACAAAGGAAATTGTTACTGAAATAAATTGTTACTGCCAGAAACATTTCTAGATCTATTGTCTGTATATTACAAAGCCTTCTGGTATGTTGTAATGTATGTAAGTTGTCAGCATAAAACACAGTGGCTCCGTTCTCACAGCTGGACTACCTTCCCCTGTGAACCTTATAGAGCTGGATATGAGCAGTCTGAACAAAAAGATTATCTCCACAGCATGGAGTTCAACCTCAGGTAACAGAGCCAGATGAAAGCACAGCAGTAGCACACTAACCTACTGAACTGATGGCATCCACCTAAGCTCTGCTAAGGGCAAGTCTACTGGAATGAGTTCATGTCATACGACATTAAAACAACTATGTGTTTCCGCTCCAAGGAA
This sequence comes from Oncorhynchus mykiss, assembly GCF_013265735.2. Classification (NCBI taxonomy): domain Eukaryota; kingdom Metazoa; phylum Chordata; class Actinopteri; order Salmoniformes; family Salmonidae; genus Oncorhynchus; species Oncorhynchus mykiss. Next base: position 23,813,912 of record NC_048576.1, read on the forward strand.
ACAATATGCTCTCTTTGATCCTTGAGTCCCCATAAACACTTCTGGAGACCAGCCACTCGGTGTGAAAGGAAGGAAGCTCCATATAGGGCTAACACAGAAACACATGCTATAGCTAGATGAGAGCGCTGGAGTCAACAAAGTGTGGTGTAGCAGAGAGAGGGTGAGAGAGAGAGAGAGAGAGAGAGAGAGGGTGAGAGAGAGAGAGAGAGAGACCCCCATGGGGCAAGCAGGTCACCCTATCCCTGACGCCAGACTCAGATTACCCCCAGCCCTGTCCCTGACTACCCCCCCCCCCCCCCCACCACACAAAAGACCCAACTGTCCAGTGTCACATTCATGTTTTGCTTCCCATACGCATAATAGTGAGCATACACAGACCCACACACTTAAATACAATGGTATACACACCAGTTATTTCTACAAAAACTGAAAAATGTTTTGCAGAAATGTATTCTGATTACATCTTGCAATATATTATAGTAAACGTATATTTCACTCCACAACATTCACCTTTCCACTTCCCTTTGTTCAGATACGAGCCACAAACAGAGAGTGATTTTGAGGCCTATCATACACACCTAGAAAAGCCACTGAGGCATTGGACCCAGGCGTTTTCTCCACAGGTGAGAGTATCACACCCCCCCGACTGTGACATCAGACTGCCACTGTTTCCACATCAGACTCCTTACTGTATCTATCTTCACCCCCTCTGGCAGGCCTGACAATAGACACAGGACGTACTGCTAGGGTCTTTGAGATTTATGTAGAGGGAATGCAACCATTGATCTGTCAGTGTGAGGAGACCGCCACAGAGCTGTGGCTAGGTGGTGTGAGGAGATTGGACACAGTGAGGTGTGATGGAGGGGCTTTATTTAAAGAGTTGTCTACTGTGAGGCTCTCCCCAGCACTGTCTGCCTTCTACAGGTAGTGTGACAGAGAATGGAGCTCTGTCTGTGGGACATGATATCCACTACTGCCCATGCAAATGTTTTCACTTGAGAAAAACTACACCAAACATCCTAGGTAGATGTCAAATTTAACAACTAGGATCTCGTCGGCAAAAGCGTAAACATTTGTTACAGATTTCAAATGTATCTTAGATTATTTTGAAGAAGTTTATTTTGACTATTTGTTGCTACAGTGCCTCAAGAGGGACAAACAATCAAATTGTCGTTTTTTCTCGTTTATTAACCGAAGGTCGTTTAAGAGAGTATGTGAGGCTCAGACGTTCGCATCGCCTAGCCGAATTCTGCTTAGAAGAACCTACTGTAGTATGCTTTTTACACCTGTAAAATACAGGCAAAAGAACAAAACCAGATTACAGAGAGAGTGTATTTGTGTGTGCCTGCGGGTGCGTTTGAATGTGTGTGTATGTGTGCTTGGGCTCAGCGAGGTCCTGGCCGCTGTGAGTTAATGAGGGGATTAGTGTATTGGCCTACAGCTAGTAGACTCCCTCAACACCACCCCCCAATCCCCACACCCCTCTGTAGCCAGGGGGAGGGATGCAACCCCTCCCCACACACACAAACGCACTTTCTATGAAAATGTATTCCAAGCATGCTCAGAGGGGTCCTGACACTTCACCTGCATCCCCTTACCTCCCACCCCTTAACATCTCCCTGTCTCTGGTGTGGGAAAGTATTGACTGCTATCGTCACATATAAACGGAACTTATAGAGAAGACTTACTTTAATGGCTCTCTCTCTGAATTCCACATACCGTAAACCTATGCTGGGAATGTGTATAGCTATCTGGAGGTTGTTTTTGTACATGGCAAATAACCCATAGGTCAGACAAGGTATTCCGGCTGCTGATCGTCAGGAATAGGCCACAAGGGCAACAGGTGATGACAGTTGATATTGTTTATATGAGGGGCTGATATTACACACACACACACACACACACACACACACACACGCCTACGTAAGAAGGGACGCATGCATACACACACGTCAACACACACACACACACACATTCCCTCTGCCCTGGAGATGACAGTGACTGGCCTCCATGTCCTGAGAAGTGTTGAGGAAAGGCAGAGAACGAGAGAGAGATGGAGGGATAGAGGAGGCAGCCTCCACTCACCCCTGATGAAGCCACTGAATCTGTGATTAGCAGAGGGATCCAGTAGGACAATGGAGGGGAAAGGAGTCCCACTCGCCGCAACAGATTTTATCACATCCTATTATCACCTGCCATTGTGAACACACACAAAACCCATTCACACAGGCAGGCAGACAGGCAGACTGGGCCTCAGCCATGCACAGCTATATGTGGCTACGATAGGACTGAGCTACAATAGACCGCAGGATGGAATGGCTCACTGACGCTGGGTCTGAATGTAATGATATGGAATAGGTAGGTGTGCAGTTAAACTGGCAATTTTTTATTCTAGGCTTGCTGTGACACATTGCATTCACTGGAACCAGGCAATGTATCATGCAGAAACATACATTTTTTCAATTAATTACAACACAGACTAAAATGTGCCAGGGGCTTAACTGAAAAGGTTTGAAGATAGCCAGACCAAACCAATTAAGCCTATGCGTTAGGTAGATTAATAACACAGAGATGCCCATGACAGTGTGATGCATTGTGTTCTGCCATGTGAGTGTGTGTGTGTGTGTGTGTGTGTGTGTGTGTGTGTGTGTGTGTGTGTGTGTGTGTGTGTGTGTGTGTGTGTGTGTGTGTGTGTGTGTGTGTGTGTGTGTGTGTGTGTGTGTGTGTCGTGTGTGTGTGTCGTGTGTCTGCCCACCACATCTCTATTCTTCCCTTGTCAGCTACCCAGTGGGAAACCCAGGCCTGATGATGGGGGGGCTGACAGAAGTGCCTCTCACCCATCGCCCCTCAACTCCATCGCCAAACGAGTGCCAAAAATATTTACCCAGAAAATGTCAGGCACACAAAGAGAGGGCGAGGAACACGGCCGAGATGGAGAGAGAGAGGGGAAAGTAATATAGAAAAGCTAATTGGATTTGAATTGGAGTGTGTTGTAGCGAACCTCTGACCCACACTCTCAGCACACACACACATCCAAACACACATCCAAACACACATACACACACACACACACGGCCCTGGGAGCAAGCCTCCTGACAGTCTGTATGATTTATCCTCTACTGGAAGCCAGCCGGCCAGGACAGACCAACAGACAGACCGACAGACAGACAAGGTCTCCCATTCGCCCTTCTCATTATTTCCAGGGTCAGAGTGAGTTGGTTCACAATAGCGATGGTATTTCCATTCAATCTCACAACAGCAACAGACTGCCATCGTCTGCCTCTCAAAAAATAATTTGGTTGCAGCCCTGCCGTTGACAGGACTGTGGACAGGCTGTCATGTCAGCTGATCCTTTCTCTGTCCTGGGGGGGCCAGTGGCCACCGCGTCGCTACGGTAACGGGCCCCATGGCCAGACAGTGTGCCGACAGGGCCCCCTCATCTCCCCCTGCAGGGTGGCAGCGCAGATGGCAAAGGTCATGGGCTGTGTGTCAGCAGGAGTGAGTCGGGCCACTTAATAGGCACTAGTAGATTAAGATTCCCCCTAGACACTTCACTTCAGCAGTAACTAAGATAACCAAGTCCTCTCTGCTCCTCTTGACCCAGCTCTGAGACATTCCACCATAAAGACATGACTCTGATAACAGGCCTGGGAACTAACACCTCCACTACATGAGGGAGGGCAAAGATGGCTATTTGAAAATATTAATATTCTCAGTAGGTTGAGTGTATTTGCATGTGTATTTGAGAGATAGAGAGAGAGAGATGAAATAGGTGGTAGAAAGAGAATAGAGAGAGGAAAAGGTAGGATGATGGCGAGGGAAAGAGAATTAAAAGGCGTAGAGTGGGAGAGAGTGCGCAGGATGCCAAGCCTTCCTGTGAGGTGTTGAGTTTGACACGGAGCAGACTGCTGCAGACCTGTCACTCATCACAGACTGGCCATGACACACACACACATAGGGCTGGCACAATTACCGTGTAACCAACGGTTATGGGTGAAGACTGTCATGAAAATAAATAATCGCCATAACCGTTTAAAAAATGTATATGTTTGTTTATGTGTGGAATAAACGGCTGACAAGACAGGACGGCCGGGCATTCGTGCGGTTGAGTACGTTTCCATGGTAACGTAACCTCTTAACAAATATTTGTCACGGATTCCCCCGGTACTGCTACTCATTCCGTGCACCAGTTCCGGAGGTTTACGTCACCGGCCTTATAGGCGTCACTGAACTGTCTCATTATGCACACCTGGTTACAATTTCCCTGATTAGTAATTGTAGATATGTGCCCTCTGTTCACCACTGTCTTGTCGGTTATTGTACCCATGTCCGTTGGTCTGTGAGTACCTGTGCTTTGTCATTTCGGGTTTTGTGCTGCATGTATTGTGCACTTGTTATTAGGGGTCTCGCCACGTGTAGTGTATTACGGGTCTCGCCCCGTGTAGTGTATTACTGGTCTCGTCCCGTGTAGTGTATTACTGGTCTCGTCCCGTGTAGTGTATTACGGGTCTCGTCCCGTGTAGTGTATTACGGGTCTCGTCCCGTGTAGTGTATTACGGGTCTCGTCCCGTGTAGTGTATTACGGGTCTCGTCCCGTGTAGTGTATTACGGGTCTCGTCCCGTGTAGTGTATTACGGGTCTCGTCCCGTGTAGTGTATTACGGGTCTCGTCCCATGTAGTGTATTACGGGTCTCGTCCCGTGTAGTGTATTACGGGTCTCGTCCCGTGTAGTGTATTACGGGTTTCGTCCCGTGTAGTGTATTACGGGTCTCGTCCTGTGTAGTGTATTACGGGTCTCGTCCTGTGTATTAATTAGAGGTTTTACCCTGCTCTTTTGTTTGAGTTACATCCCTGTGTTTTTGTACGTGTTTGTTTTGGACTTCGTCCCCATACCTTTTCATGGAATGTTGCATCCTTTGGGTGGAGTATTAAAACCCCCTATTACGAATTCCTGCCCCCATCTCCAATCATTTATACGTGACAGTGATGAAAATGTATTGCTCCTTGCTGAGACAAGCAAGGTGTTGTAGTTAATTAAAATGATGTCAACTGATGTGGGTCTATGATGTCAGTTGAGTTGAATCATCAAATCACAGCATGTATTGATGGGTACACTTTCTACTTTTACTTTCTGCTTTGCTCTTATGGGTACACTCACAAAAGCTGCCAGTCCCCCCATTGTGCCATTATTGACTTGAATAAGAACGCCTGTTCTATTCATTCTATTTCTATGTTAGTACCTGCAATCAGGAGCGGAGGAGAAGAGAAAATATTACATTTAAAAAATATATATTGCTATTCGAGTGGTAAATATGGTGACCGTGACTATTTGCCTGGCCAATAACCGGCATCCATAATTCCATGACTATCACAGCCCTACACACACACACACACACACACACAAGGAGGAGAGGAAGGAAAGGAAGACGTTTCTTTTTTAATTGATTTAAATGAATCAAATTGACTAATCCATTCAGACTCGATACAAACCTATCTGAAATCTCATAATATCTCTCAAAGAGACAAAGCAAATATGTCAACAAGGGCTGCAATTCTAGGCAGCACAAAATAATCAATTACATGACATTCCATGATATAAAACTCCCCACATCCCTCCTCCTCTCCCTCCATTTCTGTTTCTGTGGTAAACTCTCTTTATCTACTGTTTCTCTCAGACGTCCCAAGGCTATTGCACAGGCAAATTATTTAACAAAAGAGCGCAAATGAAAACAGCATGAGACAAGGTGTTGTGAGCCGAGGGGAGAGAGAGGGAGGGGAGAGAGGGAGAGAGAGAGAGAAGGCAGACAAAGAGAGGTAGGGAGGGATGGGACTGTGGGGGAAAGATAATTACAGAAAGGGATGTTCAGAGCAACACAAGTTGCAGCACTGGGACTTCTGAATCGTGCTATATTTACACACACACACACACACACACACACACACACAATCCTTCCCTGCATGACCACGCCCATGGACTTCTTCCTCTTTATGGCTTCTCCAACCTATGGTGTGTATTGCAGTGGCATGCAGGGAAAATTAGACAGTATTTCCTTATCTCTTCTCTGTTTCCAAAACCAAGATCCACTGTCATCACATGTCATATATTTTCTTTTCAAAGTCCAATTTAACCTGATGTCAAGGATGCAATCACTTAATATTCTTAAGATAAGCCCCAAGCAATGGTGTGGATACAAATGTAAAAAATGCAGATCTGAAAGACACATGGAAATGGGTAAATGTTGTTTTCCCAGGTTTTCTCTACGGTGCAGTGTGTGTTGTGGTGTGTGTCTGTGAATCTCTGCATGCTGATTGTTCCCAGCTGTGTTTATGATAAGAGCAGGATCTCTCTCACAAAGAGACCATCCTAAATGACCCTATTGGATTCTAACGGAAATCTACTGCTGTCTGTCTGTCTGTCCTACCTTCCCCCCTCCCTGGACGTATGTTCCTCGTTCTCGGTGAGAGGCAGAGCACCCCCGATTCCCAAAACCCACCCAAACACAAAATATGCATGCACAAAAAATCACGCACACATTCTCACAAATACACACATACAAACAAATACACAGAAGTACAAAGACCCTAGACCTTGAAATAGAGGCGAGGGAGAATTCATATTTGGGGGGAGGGGTGGGGTTAAGGCTCAGTGGAGACAGACTGGTACTGTGAATATGAATGATTCTATCATCAACACGCTCTCTCCCTCTCTCTGTCTCTCCCTCTCTCTATCCCCCTCTCTCTCCTTTACACACACACACAACCCTCTCAGTTCCACCACCCCTCTGCTCTCATCTCACTAGGGAGTTCCTAGTGTCTATATCTGTAGGCATCTACCACACCACAAACCATAAAGAAATGTGAACCTGTCTGTCTGTCTGTCTGTCTGTCTGTCTGTCTGTCTGTCTGTCTGTCTGTCTGTCTGTCTGTCTGTCTGTCTGTCTGTCTGTCTGTCTGTCTGTCTGTCTGTCTGTCTGTCTGTCTGTCTGTCTGTCTGTCTGTCTGTCTGTCTGTCTGTCTGTCTGTCTGTCTGTCTGTCTGTCTGTGTGTGTGTGTGTGTGTGTGTAATTTTAGACCTCTTTGTGCTCTTCCTGGAAATTGCCATTACCTGGTTGCCAAGGCTTTCAATTAGCAAGCTTGGTGAATCAACAACAGCAAGAGCTCCATCAGAACAGAAGCAGCCTGCCTAAACACAACAAAGTGTTCCTATGGGAGGAGATGAAGGGACGCTCCCTCCACACAGCCATGTAGAGTAGGAGAGAATGGAGGAGAGCGAGAACTGGCAGCAGTCACAGTGAGTTTGGTAGTGCCACGCACGCACGCACGCACGCACGCACGCACGCACACACAGAGACGCACAGACATACACAGACCCCGTTTGGAATGAATGCAACAGCAGGAACAAAAGAACGAATTCTGCCTCTAATTATCCAGCTTTCCTCTGACATCCCTCCTCGCTCCCTCTTTTCTACCCCTCTATCTCCCTCTCCCTCTTCCTTCCCTCTCGCTCTCCTCCATATCAATCTTCCCTCTCTCTCTCTCCCCCCGGTCCACTGTATGTTATAAATCACTAGTCTACACCCTGTTGGATGAGATGCCAGAATGTTTGGTCACATTGGAATAACATTGGAAACAATACATAGGAATGGTCCTTTTTGTCATCCTTACAGTAGCACCAAGAAAACTGCAGCTGCTCTCTTTGTGTGTCTTTTAGGAGGTAGGGACATTATAGTATATCACCAATGAAATGTCCTCTCACCTGCCCCCTGCACTATTGTCAAAGCTTTCAAGTGCACACCCTACAGTGTCTATCATGCTCTCTCTTCCACACTAAGTCTACCTCTCTCCCTCCCTCCCCCTTCTCCTGCCTCCTATATAAATTCTCTACAGTGAATTGAAATGGGTTTTAACCCATTCATGGTTTTCCACGTGCTCCACATTTAACAAAGAGTGGTCTGAGAGTGACAGGCCTCCAATCTCTCCATCTCCATTTTACATTTGTCATTTAGCAGATGGTCTTATCCAGAGTGACTTACAACTAGTGAATTCATCTTAAGATAGCTAGGTGAGAACCACATATCACAGTCGTAGCGAATATATTTTCCCTCAATAAAGTAGTTGCCAGCAAAGTCTGGGGTATCAATCTGTAGTGCAAGGCTAACAAATTAGTAATAATAATAGTAGTCATTTGTAATTTGTCTTTTAACCTTAAATGGAGAGTCACTGACATCTATCACTCGTGCCTCATGGTTTCAAAGGCTTGGGGGCGGCAGGTAGCCTAGTGGTTAGAGTGTTGGACTAGTAACCGTAAAGGTTGCAAGATCAAATCCCCGAGCTGACAAGGTAACAATCTGTCGTTCTGCCCCTGAACAAGGCAGTTAACATATCCCCTTAGGCTGAGTATTGAAAATAAGAATTTGTTCTTAACTGACTTGCCCAAATAAATAAAAATACAATTACATGGCATTCACAAGAGATCTGGGAGATGATGGGATCTGGATCTAAGAGACCAATGATCAACACCTGTAGATATGTGTTACTGTATTTTAGAAGTGTGAAAAACATTTGTTCCTTTGAAGTACTTTGGTTTATTTTGATCATTCTGACTGTTTCATAGCGGTATGCTGGTGTTAGTTGACACTAAGGTGAATGGTCTGGGGTGGCAACCACAAAAGCCCACGCTCCGTCACCGTGGCAACCAATGGAAGCCAAAGTGGCTTTGCGTCCTGCACATTAGCAGTTCTAGTATAATAATGCTGGCGCATTAGTGCCTATTGAGTAACCCCATTCCACTTTCCAAAGCTAACAATATGCACATCAATGACTGTCAAGTAGTGAGGGGATCACACTCGATGGGCTTGGTAGCTTGGCAGAGTGTTTTTTCTAAAAAGCCACAAAGTAAAAAACACTGGGTTGAATTCCTCAGTAATGTAGGTGTCTGCCTGGTGTGTGGTTTGCTATGGCATGGTAAGTATTTAATTGTCCGTCTCGTTCTGTTCACACAAGCACTTTGATTACTTTAATGACAGCCTACTAGGTCTGCATTTTAATCACAGACACACACACAGCAAACACCGCTGCTACAACACAATGGGAAACCCTGAAAGTGTGCCCACTCCACTTCAAAATGCACTGCACATCCCATTCTTTTATGGACTGATGTTGTGACCAGATATTGTGTGTTTGAATCCCCTTTTGGGGTTATACAAAGAGCAACTGTGGTAGTATGTAATAGACATTAACATGTCATAGTTGAACCACTCTGCAGAGCACCAGGACTCTGGAACCGCCAACTCTTTTTGAGCAATATTTACTGAGCGAGATAATAGCATACAGGGTATATACAGACAATCAATGTACACAAGGACAAGCAGTAAGTGCCACCCAGCACATGAAAAGACTCTGGCGGCTGATAGTTGAGTTTAGGTGGAAATGGCCATGACAGAGGGGAGGCCAGATAACCTTTGACCCCAGGGAGATAGCATTGACCCTGTCCAGTGATAAGGGGAGTGTGTCACGGTGGTCTGGTGTGTAGGTGAAGGGTCCTGACTGTAGTGTAGGGCTCTGGCCTGCTGTGTGTGGACTAGAGCCAGTGACAGATAGTGGATGGATAAGCGAAGACCTCAGCAAACACCAGACCCGGCCAGACCAGACCATTCGTCTCAGGCTGCCTGACAGACAGCAGGAGTACCCAACGGCACCACAGTGCAGCGCTGGACTGGCAGGCTCTTATCTCATCTCTAACCCTATAAATCAGACAGAAACATAAACACCTGCTAAAACAGGACCCCTGGGCCGCTAGCCTGCCGCTGGGGAGATGACACACGGTAGGGGGATGACCATGTTGAAAGAAACACAGATATGTGGGTGCTCATAGCATTCAGTAGCACATGGAGAAAATGTAATCTGCTGTCAACTTATTTGAGTTCAGAAATAGCTCATCACATTCACAGCACCCCAGTCTGTAAACAAATATGCATTTCCATGTAACAGCCTGTAGGTACACTCCGAGGAAACTGTGACTAATCTAGACCCGGTGAGCACACACGCTCACACACACGCTCGCACGCACGCTCGCACGCACGCACGCTCGCACACACACACACACACACACACACACACACACACATACACATGCAGATGTTCGGCTCTGATTGGTGTTCAGTGCCAAAAGGCACAGCCTGAGTGAACATTGGGTCATTTGATAGCTTGCTGTATTTGATCAGATACTGTTTGCCTGCTTGTCTGTGCTCTCTCACCCAGTATACTGATCCACCATTCAAATAATACATTATACAACCATAGTCGGGTAGGAAACAGAGGTTTGTCATGACTGAAGTAACCATAGGGACAGATATAAGAGTGTCAGCTAAGAAGGATACAGAGGGATCAGAGTTTTCCCTCAGATCTGAAAGGGCTAGAAATTAGGGATCAGTTTTCCCTCAGATCTGAAAGGGCTGGTAACGTGGGATCAGAGTTTTCCCTCCGATCTGAAAGGGCTAGTAACGTGGGATCAGAGTTTTCCCTCAGATCTGAAAGGGCTAGTAACTTGGGATCAGAGTTTCCCTCCGACCTAAAAGGGCTAGTAACATGGGATCAGAGTTTTCCCTCAGATCTGAAAGGGCTAGTAACTTGGATCAGAGTTTTCCCTCATATCTGAATGGGCTAGTAACTTGGGATCAGAGTTTTCCCTCAGATCTGAAAGGGCTAGTAACTTGGGATCAGAGTTTTCCCTCAGATCTGAAAGGGCTAGTAACTTGGGATCAGAGTTCCCTCAGATCTGAAAGGGCTAGTAACTTGAAGCCTGCAGTGAATAGAATCAAAAGAAAATGTGATTTTTGTATGACATAATCATAATTTTACAGCTGCATGCAGCCCCAGTTTAGTATGAGACTGAATGGGCTAACAGGGTGAGGTTGTAACAGTGACTATGTTCTTTCCTTTCCTCAAGTCTAATCTGTAGAGCAGGCTGCAGTGGAAACGGGAAGGAGACACACCAGGGCTCGTATCACTGAGACTCACAGTGGCTCTTTGTGCTAGGTTCCCAGGTTAGGATACATTAACTATCAGGACCTCAGGATGATAAACCGAAAATTACCGACAGACATTGCCTTCCTCTTACCAAAAGCATTTTGCTTACATCTGTAATTTCCGGTAATTTTTCTACACAATGTTTCTGTAGATTGTTCTAAAACTATTATTGTTCAACAGTAATATATGCATTATGTTGATTCCAGCTATGAAAGTATCTGCCATTCCCTGTTTCGCTGTTGCCTGCTGACTCCCACTCCCTCTTCCCACTGTGCGCAAGGAGGAGGGAGAGACGCATTCTGAGAAGCACAAGCACATGACCGTTGCTCAGAATGCCATTGCGGAAAAAAAACAGTTTTCAAAGCAACTACTGTTGTTCTAGTTACAGAGAGGAGAGTACCAGCCTTCTGGGAGTATATCATGTATTTCCAACCTCTTAATATTGAGTTCATGGCACCACTTTACAACCGGAGTAGGCTGTAGTTAGTATGCATTTGACCATTTGCAGTGAATAGGCCTACATTAAGTAGCCCCAAAAAATGTTTAGTGGAATTTATCGCAGATTTATTAATATCTCAAAACAATGTTAATTTATCACGACATGGGTTTTGTTCATATCTTCCAGCTCTACACTGACCAGACCCTGCCTGACTACAGCAGCCTACATCTCTCTCCCCCTCTCTCACTTTTTATCCACCCTTCTCTTTTCACCCTGCTTCCCCTCCCTCCCTATCTGTCGGTCTGTCTTTCTCCAGCGAGCTTGTCTTGCTATCTGTAGGCGACAGCATTTTGCTAGCCCACTATTCAGAGAAGGTATTAGGGTGAGGAGAAAGGAGACAGGAAAAAGGCGACAACAGTGGTTTGAAAAATTGCAATTTGCCAACATAAAAGGGGAGAAGACAAATGTGTTGGACATAAATAAGGTTTGGTGACAGGAGCAGCGGGTCCAGGATTAAGAGTGTCTCAGAGATAACAATTAGAGCTGAATACATTAGCCTCTGTGATCGATCGAGTGGCCACTAGCTGGGAGCCAGTAAGGGGATTTTTCTTCCTCAATTCCATCATTACATGTGTAGGTTGGGAAGTCTTCTGGGGTTTGTGGACAAAAGGAGAACATGCCTAAGGGATGGATGTTTAGCCAGCATACATCTGCTAAGGGGCCCCAGATCCACAGAGCACGACAGCCAACCTGTTCAGCCAATCCCATCTTCTCATTCTCATAAGCTGAGAAGAGCCGGGGTGAAATCACGCCACAGCATATTTGTGCTAGTTTTCTCCCTATATGTTTGGAATGGGCTATTGAATGTGACCGTATCTCTCAAACGCACCAGAAAACACACTCTGACACAAATCTGCAAGCATGATACACATAATGGTTTGGAAGCTTCACGCACTCACGCGCCACGCACGCACGCACGCACACACCCACACACACACACACACACACACACACACACACACACACACACAATTTCAACTTTAATTGGCAGAGAAGATGTGAATCCCCCGGCCTGGTCTTTCTCCCTCCACCCATTCCTATTCCATTCCCCTGTGGCTTGCAATTCTCTCCTCGTCAGCAATTTATTCTCTAAAGATAGGCACACAAAAAAGAGTGGAGGAGAAAAAAAAAGACATTCAGCCATACGCCTTGAAAGAAGTATCCTCTATATTCCTAATAAAGAGGAACCCCCCACAGTGCTGATCATTCACTATTCACAAAGCCGGCCCATTATCATCACAAGAGGAGAGACAGAGCAACAGTAGAGGGGAGGGCGAGGAAAGGAAATAGACGTTCTAGAAGCATCTTTACTGCTCAATAGATTCTACTCCATTATTTTGTAGTTGTGTACGTGTGTATCTCCATCCTCCCAAAGAGGCCACAACCCATCTCCTGTGCTTCTAGGCTATACAAGATCAGTAGAGCTAGAGCAGGGAGCGGTGGGTTATATACAGATCCTCCTAACACACATTCAGGCTGAAAGCAACATCTAATGTGGAAATGAGTGGTGCTTTTCCTTCTTCTGCTTATGAAAACATCCTTTTGGCCTGTATGGCCTTTTTTCTGTCTTGCAAACTAGCAGCTGTCTTATCATTCATGTCAACACACAAGAAGCCATAGAGACTCCCAGAGAAACACAAGACGTTAGCCAAACGGAGGAAAAACAAACACACAACACAGAGAGATGAGGACTAACAGCTCTGAGCCTTCAGCGGCTGGGCCACACAGCCCAGAGCCACATGGCCCACATCTCAGAGAGACTCTACTTCCTTTCCCCCCTGCCTGTGTTGATGGCCAAAGGCACACTTTCCCGGAGTGTTGGCACTTTGATATGAATCAGCCTTCTCCCTGCTCTGTGGAAATGCTAAGCCTATGGGAATGAAGGGGAAGGAATGTATTTAGACAGTACGTTTCAGCACACTCAGCCAAGCGTACACACACACACACACACACACACACACACACACACACACACACACACACACACACACACACACACACACACCATCTGTCCCCATATATGTTCTATAAGTTAGTGGACATGTTCTGTGAATGATCCAAACATAGGACGACTGGATTGACGGGAAAAGAGGGCGCTGGGAAACTTCATAGGAAATGTGGAGGTCGGACACCTCGCAGGCAAACTGACCCAAGTTAATGAAAATAAACCATGCTATTTAGCCACCGTAATGGCTGTGAGCGGAGACTAGAGAGCACTTACAATCAGCCTGTTGGCAGTGTCTCCACGTCCATACACAGGCATCAGGGAATAACGCCTCCTCAATACAGAGCCAAGGCTAAGAAATCCCCCTCTCCTTTCACTGCAACCCCTCTTCAGAGACTTAAATCAAAGAGGAGTACACAGAAAAACAGAGAGAGAGAGAGAGAGGTGAAAGGGGTTCCCGCCTCCAATCTATCAATCACCCAGCCTGACATACTGACACATATCCTCAGATCCACATCAGGGGGAGCTGGCTTCCTACAACCCCCACCCCAGCCCCTCTATCAATTACATTTAAAGGGCTTTATTGGCATGGGACACATATTGCCTAAAAAAAGTGTAATAGATAATAAACAAAAGCGAAATAAACAATCACAAATGAACAGTAAACATTACACTCACAAAAGTATCAAAGGAATAGAGACATTTCAATTGTCATATTATGGCTATGTACAGTGTTGTAACAATGTGCAAATAGTTGAAGTACAAACAAGAAAATAAATAAACATAAATATGGGTTTTATTTACAATGGTGTTTGTTCTTCACTGGTTGCCATTTTCTTGTGGGAACAGGTCACAAAGCTTGCTGCTGTGTTGGCACACTGTGGTATTTCACCTAATAGACAAGGGAGTTTATCAAAATTGGATTTGTTTTCAAATTCTTTGTGGGTCTGTGTAATCTGAGGGAAATATGCATCTCTAATATAGTCATACATTTGGCAGGAGGTTAGGAAGTGCAGCACAGTTTCCTCCTCTTTCCTTGAGAGCCAGGTCTGCCTACGACGACCTCTCTCAATATCAAGGCTATGCTCTCTGAGTCTGTACATAGTCAAAGCTTTCCTTCATTTTGGGTCAGTAATAGTGGTCAGGTATTCTCTGTTTAGGGCCAAATAGCATTCCAGTTTGCTCTGTTTTTGGTTAATTCTATTCTAAGTCATCTTTTTTTTTCTCATGATTTGGTTGGGTATAATTGTGTTGCTGTCCTGGGGCTCTGTGGGGTGCTTGTGAGCAGAGCCCCAGGACCAGCTTGCTTAGGGGACTCTTCTCTAGGTTGGTGGGTGTAACTCAATACTAGGAAAATATTCTGAACGTTTGGTATACTCTTGAAAAGGGTGGGGCTCAAGCTGCATCCCTGTTTCACCCCACACACACTTGTTGTTTGTGTACATGGTTTTATAATCTTATAGGTTTTCTCTCTCTCTCTCCTGGTCTCCTCTGTCTCTCATTCAGATGATGGCCATTCCCCCTCCTCCCACTAAAAATTCCAGCTTTTTAAGGAAACTCATGTCCCTGTCCATCAAAGCCAAGCCCAGTGTATGTCTTTCTTAGAATGTAATATACTACACACAGCTCTTGTTTCACCACCACACCCTCTCCAGGGAGAGAGAGAGAGAGAGAGAGAGAGAGAGAGAGAGAGAGAGAGAGAGAGAGAGAGAGAGAGAGAGAGAGAGAGAGAGAGAGAGAGAGAGAGAGAGAGAGAGATCCCATTACGCAACCCAATCAGGTTAGATCCCTCCTCTGGTGTCCATGCAGCCATCCACTCAGTATGGAACAACCCACACACACGTAAGCATGTGTGCACACACGCACAGTTGTATATTGTGTGTGTATCATGTAAGAGTGTGTATCGTGTAAGAATGTGGATGAGTGATGTTGTGGAAGTGTGTGTATTTATGTGACTCATTGCCTCATCCATAGAGGGAAACCTGATGCTTTGAGGTTCAACTTTAGACCCAGCCGCAAGCCTAACTGTCTCTCAAATGGCACACTGCCCAATTAGGTCAACAATTTCATTTATTTGTCTTCATTCACTGGTCCTAAAACGGACTCTACTACCCAATAACCTTAAGTGTACACTGTCCATGACTTTCCCTTCACCTCAATAAAGAGCTCCATGATTGAATCAACTCTCTGAGGTCAATAGAACCCATGCTCATTTCCTAGGGTCCTCTAGGCTCCCTGCAGGCAGAGAAATATGTTGAGTGTCCTGCCTGACATTTATTGGATGGGAACTAGGTTATACATCTTGTTTTCCCTTCCTTCAGTTACAGCATGGCTCTGCTGGACTGCGCGTGTGTGTGTTTTGAGTGTACATGTGTGTTTCTGCTTACCGGGCGATATCCCGGCCCCTCAGTCATGCTTCAGGCTCCAGTACACACTACATCTGTCACTGTCTCTGCTCTGTCACTTCAGCTCTCCGTCCCCAAAAGAACAAGTCTCACTTCTTCACCATGAAGGACAGAGAGCGGAGCCCACACTTCTCCATCTGTTTCTCTACATCTCTGTCACTTATCTCCCTCTCAATTCAATTCAAGGGCTTTATTGGCATGGGAGACATATGTTAACATTGCCAAAGCAAGTGAAATAGATAATAGAAATAGATAATAAACAAAAATTAACAGTAAACATTACAACTCACAGAAGTTCCAGAATAATAAAGACATTTCAAATGTCATATTATGTCTATATACAGTGTTGTAGTGATGTGCAAATAGTTAAAGTACAAAAGGGAAAATAAAAAAAAACATAGATATGGGTTGTATTTCTCTCTCTCTCAATCTCTCTCATAGTCTGGCTTTAACCATGCTTACACATTTCCAATGCTGTTAGTGTCACCACACACACAATGCACACACAGACAGAGTAAGTGTTTTTGATGCTCTGTACTGTAACTCTATAGGAGTCTCTCTCCCCAGTATGGGGGAGCAGCAGCAGCAGCAGTAGGCAGTAGGCACTAACACAAAGAGCCACTCCCGCTGGGCTATTCTACAGAGAGCTCTTTCATCCACACCATGAGCTCATACATTAACATGACTCATTTGAAGATGTGATCAAAAGACGGTGACTTTGCCTTCTCTAAAGTCAGCCAGTGGAAAATGGGGGAAAAGGCCAGAGCAATGAAAGGAATTATCTCTGAGCAGGTCAAACTTCTGACCAACACACATCATCACTGGTCACCTCACATCTCCCTCCATCCTCCACTCTCTATCCCCGTTACCATTACCCATAATCCCCTCTGCCTGCTCTGTGTCTGAGCTACCCCTCGGGGATAGGGCTGTGGCGGTCATGAAATCTTATCAGCTGGTGATTATCAAGTAAATAACTGCCGGTCTCACGGTAATTGACCCTTAATTAACATAAACATGTTTTAGCATCTCCTGGCTTCCACCAATAGCCTACAAGCCACTGATGCAGATCTTTGGAACATCTACATAAAAAAATTTTTTTTGAATTAATCAATTTAGCATAGCCTACACCATTACAAAAAAAATCCATGATTTATTTTAGACAGATCTAAAGAAACATGATATGAAGAAAATGTAGTCAATTACAGAAGAAAATAATAGCATACTCTGAGTTGTCCTTATGTTAGGCCCTGATCTGGCTATACACTGTGGCTGTGGGCTACACTAGTTCATTTAGCAGACAAAAATAATGTAATGTCACGGGCGTGGATCAGCTTTAATATAGCAAAAAGATTGTGGCTGCTATGATATAACTTTTTCAATTTAAATGATTATACAAAATTCTTGCAACAAATAGAATGTTATAGATACACTACCGTTCAAAGGTTTGGGTTCACTTAGACATTTCCTTGTTTTTGAAAGAAAAGCACATTTTTTGTCCATTAATAAAATAAAATAATATATATATATATATATATATGGAGGATACTGCCCATATTGTGTTTTGTTATATGATGTTACTTGTTTTTGGTCGCAGGTTCAGGAATGGTTGAAGAATTGCAACATTTACCTGGACTTAACTCTGCAAATAGTACTGCTGGGTGATCTGAAAAATCATAGTCAATCTATCAATAATATAATAATTATAATATAATATATTAATTATTACAGTCTGTAGAAACTATGAGAAAATAAATGTTCAGAACTTTTGTGAAACATCACAGCACAGTTGAAAGTACATGGCAAATAGAAAACAAAACTGATGGGACTAAAAACAAACAAAAGATAACTAATGTAAAATATATGTCCTTAAAATGTATACAGTATGTATAAGCTGGAAGTAGAAGTGTTGACCACTAGTTTATTCCAATTAAGGGAGGGGTGGTAGGGTTACAGGGAAATAATAAAGGAGAATATATACAGTACCAGTCAAAATTTTGGACACACATACTCATTCCAGGATGTTTCTTTATGTTTTGCTCTTTTCTACATTGTAGTGAAGACATCAAAACTGAAATAACACACAAGGAATCATGTAGTAACCAAAAATGTGTTAAACAAATCAAAATATATTTTATATTTGAGAATCTTCAAAGTAGCCACCCTTTGCCTTGATGACAGATTTGCACACTCTTGGAATTCTCTCAACCAGCTTCATGAAATCACCTGGAATGCATTTCAATTTACAGGTGTGCATTGTTAAAAGTTAACTTGTGGAATTTCTTTCCTTCTTAATGCATTTGAGCCAATCAGTTTTGTTGTGACAAGTAGGGGTGGTACACAGAAGATATTATCGCCCTATTTGGTAAAAGACCAAGTCCATATTATGGCAAGAACAGCTCAAATAAGCAAAGAGAAACGACAGAAAGTTTCAAGAAAGTTTCTATAAGTGCAGTTGCAAAAACCACCATGAGCTATGATGAAACTGGCTCTCATGAGGACACAGGAAAGGAGGACCCAGAGGTACCTCTGCTGCAGAGGATAAGTTCATGAGAGTTACCAGCCTCACAAATCGGCAATTAACTGGCCCTCAGATTGCGCCTCACAGAGTTCAAGTAACAGACACATCTCAAAATCAACAGTTCAGAGAAGACTGTGTGAATCAGGCCTTCGTGGTCAAATTGCTGAAAAGAAACCAATACTAAAGGACACCAACAAGAAGAAAAGATTTGCTTCGGCCAAGAAACACGAGCAATGGACATTAGACCGATGAAAATCTGTCCTTTGGTATGATAAGTCCAAATTTGAGATTTTTGGTTCCAACCGCAGTGTCTTTGTGAAACGCAGAGTAGGTGAACGGATGATCTCCGCATGTGTGGGTCCCACCGTGAAGCATGGAGGAAAAGGTGTGATGGTACTTTGCTGGTGACACTTTCAGTGATGTATTTAGAATTCAAGGCACAGTTAACCAGCATGGCTACCATAGCATTCTGCAGCGATACACCATCCCATCAGTTTTGTGCTTAGTGGGACTATCATTTGTTTTTCAACAGTACAATGACCCAAAACACACCTCTAGGCTGTATAAGGGCCATTTGACCAAGAAGGAGAGTGATGGAGTGCTGCATCCGATGACCTGGCCTCCACAATCACCCGACCTGAACCCAATTGAGATGGTTTGGGATGAGTTGGATCGCAGAGTGAAGAAAAAGCTGCCAACAAGTGCTCTACATATGTGGGAACTTCTTCAAGACTGTTGGAAAGGCATTACAGGTGACTACCTCATGAAGCTGGTTGAGAGAATGTAAAGCTGTCATCAAGGCAAAGGGTGGCTACTTTGATGAATTTAAATTATAAAATGTATTTTGATATGTTTAACAGTCGTTTGCTTATTACATGATTCAATATGTGTTATTTCATTGTTTGGATGTCTTCAATATTATTCTAAAATGTAAAAATAAAGAAAAACGCTTGAATGTGTCACACCCTGATCTGTTTCACCTGTCTTTGTGCTTGTCTCCACCCCCCTCCAGGTGTCGCCCATCTTCCTCATTATCCCCAGTGTATTTATACCTGTGTTCTCTGTTTGTATGTTGCCAGTTCGTCTTGTCAGCGTATTTTCTCATCTCCCTGCTTTCTCAAGTTCTGTTTCCCCGGTTCTGACCATTCTGCCTGCCCTGACCCCGAGCCTGCCTGCCGTTCTGTACCTGCCTGACTCTGACATGGATTACGGACCTCTGCCTGCCTTTGACCTGTATTTTGCCTGCCCCCTGTTTGGTTCAACACACATCTGTGACCCTAGCTGTCTGCATCTGGGTCTAATCCTGAGTTCTGATAGAATGAGTAGGTGTGTCCAAACTTTTGACTGGTACTGCGTTTGCATATATATATATAGGGGGGACAACTCCTGCGTCACTGCGAACCCTTTGAGTTGAATCAGTAGGACATAAGTCAATTTAGCCTCTACAAACGTGCCCTCAACATCCCAAAAGAAACTCACCAGGTCAGAACAGAGAGAATGAAGAAAGAAAGAAATAAAGAAAGGTTTGCTGTTAGGCAGCACAGTAGATCTCCTTAGAGTGAGTCAGTGGAGTGGACACATGAAGTACTGTAGCTGGGTGATAGATGGATACAAAGTGTGACTGTGGCAGGGACAGAGTGTGAGGGCATGACCATTGTCGTTAATCCCTGTCAACAGGAAGTAGAGGAACGCTGCTTTGAGTGCTTCCCTCTCTTCCCTCTGTCCCTGTTGTCTTTCCTGCCTACTGCCAAAACCAGTGCTTTTGTCACCTCCAGCACCCCACCCCTCCCTTATAGGTTCACCAAGCATTGGTTGATGTGTATTTTGTCCGTGCAGGCAGACAGAGTCCTCACGGGGGGACAATGGGGTGAAAGCGTGCCTAATTGGCAGCACCACAGGCTTATCCCTCACACTGGGCAGACTCAGCAGAAATACACTGGCATCAGTTAGGTTCACAGTAACCCTTAGTCTAAACTACAGCACTACTAGATACTCAAACACACAAACACATCTATTATGGATGGTACAGTAGGTGGGTCGTATAGTAACAGTTCACCAACCTTCTTGGAGTATTATTTTACTACAGGGATCTAAAGCAGACATTGAAATTATGCATTTGTCACATCTCAAAAACCGTACCCCTGAGCTCTCGGACAGTCCCAACCTATCCTTGACCCCTCACTAAGACTCAGGTGGTGGAAGGCCGCGTGGTCATGGATATGAGGTGGTTCTGGGACAGCGAGGACATGCTCAGCCCTGAGAGGCCCAGGACACATGCTGAGACAAGCCATGTGAGCATAACTTAAATTACCTCACCCTGCAACTGGGTATACCCACTACTGAGAAGAGTGGTTTACACAACTGTACAAAACACATAAAATGGTAAAACAGGGATGGGTGGAAGAATAATTAGAAGGAAGGGAGGGGGGGGGTAGCGTGTTCTCCTGGGATCCCTAGCCTTTTCCCTTGACTGTGAGAGGACCACACAGGAAGCAGAGAGCTAAATACATCAGGGGACTGACTGAAGGGAAGCAAGGGAAGCTCCTTGTAATAAAGTTAATGAAAGACAAATAGTCTTGCAAGTAAACAAAGTATCTTCAGTGGAACTTGGCAAAGGGTTAGAAGAGAGAGACAGAGAGTAGGGTGCAGGCTCTATTTAAGGCTTCAGGTTAGAGGTGTAGGCTAAACTAGAGAGAAGATGAGTGTTGTGGGAGGGGGTGGGGGCAGGGACCTAGGTCCTGGGGGATGAGGGGATGGGGTGAGGGGACGGGGGGTGAGGGGACGGGGGTGAGGGGACAGAGGGAGAGCAGAGGCCTAGAAGACAGGGGCTACAGAGAGCTAGAAGTAGGTCAGTGTATAAGGGAAGTTTGCATGCAACTACAGCAGGTCACCTTTCGGTGCGGTCAGGTCGGGCAAAGATAAGTCAATTATACGCGGAAATGTGTAATTTGATTCACTGATGTTTCTATTAAGCTCTGGTTGTGCTAAATTAGCTTTGATGAAAAACACATTCCTTCTACTCAACAGGAGGACACGGACATTAGACATAGTGTGAATGTGCGTGATTAGACCGTGTGAATCTGCGTGATTAGACAGTGTGAATCTGCTTGCGTGTGTGAGAGAGTTCATGTTGCGTGTGATAGAAACATACTCTGGTGAAATAAAACACCCAAGACCAAACAGAGAACCTTATCTCACATCCAGTTTGTTGTTTGTCTTCACATGGCTGTGACACATTCACTGTATAATGTGTTTGTTCAGCTGCACAAAAGAAGGTTGGTTCATTGGTCAAGTTTAAAATAAGAGGCAAATAAACCTGTAAGAGAACTAAGAGAGCGTTTGTACAATTGGTCTGGCAGACTTACCACGAAACAAGCTGGTGCATCAACTAACTAAGTGAAAACGAGTCCTGAACTACACTGTCTGGAAACACTGAACAACAGCTAGACCAGGCTCCTTCCAAACACTGCACCGATTATAAAGCATTGTAAGATTACATATGAATAAACAGTGTTACAGTACTACATCACCCCAGGCAGTTAGAATATAAAATATATAGAGAGGTATATGCATGGTTATTCCTGCCCTGACATGTGAAACCCTCATGTTCTTCAAAGGCCTTAAAGGTAGAGAGTAGAGTATTACTTTATTCATCCCAACTTGGGAAATAGTTTATCACAGCATGCATCATCAATAACTTACACGGTAGTGACGGTTGGAGTTGCTCCTTCCGTGTTTGTAGCTCCAGAAAAGCCGTGCTAAACCCTGGGACCGACTCTGCCCTCCCTACCTGTCAGACAGCCAGCACTGGTTGAAACAAGGATTACCACTACAGGCCCATTAGCAAGGACTGAGGTCGGACACTGATGTTAGGCGATTAGGCCTGGCTCACAGTCGGCGTTGCAATTCATCCCAAAGGTGTTTGATGTGGTTGAGGTCAGGGCTCTGTGCAGGCCAGTCAAGTTCCTCCACAACAATCTTGATAAACTATTTGTGTATGGATCTCGCTTTGTGCACGGGGGCATTGTCATGCTGATACAGGAAATTACCTTCTGCAAACTGTTGCCACAAAGTTGGAAACACAGAATTGTCTAGAATATAATTGTATGCTGTAGCGTTAACATTTCCTTTCACTGGAACTAAGGGGCCTAGCCCGAACCATGAAAAAAGCCCTAGACCATTATTCCTCCTCTACCAAACTTTACAGTTTGCACTATGCATTGGGGCAGGTAGCGTTCTCCTCAAATCCGCCAAACCCAGATTTGTCCATCAGACTACCAGATGGTGAAGCGTGATACCCCACTTCAGAGAACGCGTTTCCACTACTCCAGAGTCAGAATGGTGGTGAGCTTTACACAACTACAACCAACACATGGCATTACGCATGGCACTGCTCAACCATGGAAAACCATTTCTTGAAGTTCTCAACGAACAGTTATTGTGCTGACGTTGCTTCCAGAGGCAGTTTGTAACATTGTGTTGCAACCGAGGACAGATGATTTTTACGCGCTTCAGCACTCAGCGGACCCATTCTGTCCCACATACTCTTGTATAGAGCAAGCTAGCATTTTACCTTGGTTGACCTTGCACTGGGGGTTAGAAAATAAACAATGATGACAAAAAGAATAAACAGGCTGCCATACTCTGCAGATAGTTCCAACGATCCAGTAAGGGGCCAGTAGAGTAATTAGTATTGTTGAGCTGACTTCAGGTAAACTGTATGCAGGCCCAGATGCAGCCTGAGCCTTCATATTAT